>NW_027186492.1:17356300-17368646 GCF_028583685.1 Petaurus breviceps papuanus
GAAAGAAAGAAAGAAAGAAAGAAAGAAAGAAAGAAAGAAAGAAAGAAAGAAAGAAAGAAAGACAGAAAGGAAGGAAGAAAAAAGAAAGAAAGAAAGGAAGGAAGGAAGGAAGAAAGAAAACAAGCTATCCAAAGTTTTAGTTATAATTGCTGTGGGAAATTGTTTGGTCAGCTTCTGTATGGGTCTTCAGGCAATGTCTTGATGTTAATTGTCAGGTATATTTCAGAGTGATTGTTGAGCAGAAAAGTTTAGATTAAGAGCAGAGGCATTTCCATGACTATATAAAGTATGCAAAAGGTTTTGTTTTGTTTTTTTCTTTTCCTTGTGCTTGTGTAAAGATGGGGTCTAGCCCACCTCATTTAGTTCTGGGGCATTGCCTAGGTACAAACATTTTTTTTTATTGAATTAGTCATTTAGAACTGATTATGAGCAGGATCTATATGCCTCCTCAAATCAATCATAAGTCACACCTTTGTGTAAAAGACAGAAGCTATCTGAGGGTGGGGAGAGAGAATATTCTCAGTGTTTGAATTCCAGGAGCTGGAATAAGAAGTGAGCAAAGGAAGGACTGAGCTGTGGCATCAATCAGAGATATCAAAGAGAGTCATTGGCTCTAAAAGCACACAATATATCTATTCTCTAGACTAAACTATGGTCTGGGGAAGAATGAGAGTTCCCAAGACTCCCAAGACTTTCATAGAGCATGAAAGATCAAAATATAATAGTAGGATGTTTTAATTCTCAATACAGGATGTCTAAATAGATAGAACCTACACAAACAGAAGACTATAGGGTCATCAATAACATTTAAGAATTCAAACTGGTGGGGCGGCTAAATGGTGCAGTGAGTGCTAAGTGGTGAGTGCAGTGAGTGGCTAAGTGGTGCACTGGCCCAGAGTTGGGAGGACTCGGGATCAGTTCTGGCCTCAGATACTTAACACCCACACAAAAAACCTGGCCGTGTAACCTTGGGCAAGTTACTTAACCCCAATTGCTTAAAAAAAAAGAAAACAAATAAATTAAATTAAAAAATAAAAAAAATAATTAAAACTGCTCCAAAGATTAAGGATGGAGGAAGTCTTAAGAAAAGAGAGGGAGATAAAACACATTTATTAAGTAACTACTATGTCACTGTGCTAAGAGCTTTTATACATATTATATCATTTGAACCTCAAAACAACCTTTTGGTGTAAGCAGTATTATTTTCCCCATTTTACAGATGAAGAAATTGAAGCAAACAGAAGTTAAGTGACTTACCCAGAGTCACACTGATTGTGTCTGAGTACCTGAGGCCAAATTTGAACTCTGTAGTTTGCTTGATTCCAGACCTTGCTTTCTACCCACTGACTCTCTTAACTGCCTAGTTTACCACTTTCTCCAACTTCTCCTCATTATGCCTATCTATAATTTGTCATTGCTTAACTGAATTTTCCTAAAGATGGACAGAAAGCCTAACCTCTGTCGTGGTGTTGGGAATTTTGCTAAGTGGTGACTGTGAGCAATCTTGACTGGTCTTAGAACATTTTTATCCAAAATAAAATCCGTACAGCCAAAGAGGAGGACATAAGTGAGCCCTAATATAATTTTTTATCACAAAGTTTAAAGTGAACTAATTATTGCAGTAGGGTTCCAAAGTTGCATGAGAGATGAGAGAGATGATAGATGGATGGATGGATGGATGGATGGATAGCTTGGAGTCAGGCAGACATATCTTCCTGAGTTCAAATCTGGCTTCAGACACTTACAAGTTGTAATGGCAAGCACAGAAGTAGTGCACACCTTGTTTCAGCTATTGAATTTACACCCTGTTTCAGTTCAAGCTTCTTTTGATCCTTGTATCAAGTCTGTTAAGAAACCGAACATGTGAACCCCACAACTTGTGAACCCTAGAACTCATGAACTCGTGTAACAGGAAGGGGAGGAACTAATGACCATATATAAGGAGAGGCCCAGGGCTTGAGACAACAGAACTGAGAAGAGGACTATTGTGGTGGTAGAGTCAAGAAGGAGAATACTTGTGGTATCCCAGCATGCTGTTTGTTTGCTCTGTCTTTGTTTATGTTTCTTTGTGAAACTTTGTACAGAAGCTCTGGTCCCTTACTGGAAGCCCTGAAAGAGGATTTTCTGATTGTATATTTACAGAAGTCCTGGAGGAGGTTTTTGGAGATCCTGGGACTTTACTGATGATTTGTGCTGACCTCTTGGATCTTGCTTGTGGGTCTGTGTTTATTTCTATGTTGATGATATGTGTTGAGTTCTCAGACCTTGTTTCTTTGTCTGAGTTGATTTCACAGGCAGATAGTGAATTGATGATTGTGCCAGCAATATGCATGAATATTATTGTGGCTCTATCAAGCTTTTTCTTCCCAGAAACAGGAACTGTGAAGGACTTAAGGTGTACTGGACACTGTGAGTTTCAATATGGAACAGGAACTGAATGAAGAACTGGACAAGGATCTGGACAAGGAACTGGGAGTTGCCTGCCTTTGAACCCAAGTGAGAGTTGGAGCTGGGACCATGGGAGAGGAACCATGGAAGCTTAGAGCCAGCCTTGAGTCAAGCTGAAAGAAGACTTTACTTGGATACTGTGTACTGACTGAGAAGATTATGATTTAATGTGACCTAGGGGTGGAGAACTTTGACTTTTGTACTTTGTGATTGAATAAAGGATTTTGTGATTGACTAAATGAATGTACTTCGCTGAAAACTATGTGGCCATTTTAATGATAAGTTGTTGAGTTGTGACATGGTGAGTCCTGTATTTTGGTTTTCTGTAATAAGTTGTAACATTCTGAATGCTGTATCTTGATTTTCCATGACTATTTATTCAATAATAATTCAGAGCAAAACAGAGAGCTCACAGGGGTGGCTAGGTGGTACAGTGAATGGAGCACCAGTCCTGGAGTTGGGAGGACCTGAGTTCAAATATGACCTCAGACACTTAACACAAATACTAGCCGTGTGACCTTGGGCAAGTCACTTAACCCCAATTGTCCTCCAAAAAGCAATAAAATTAAATTAAATAAATAGAGATCTCACTATACTAAGTAATCAGAACCTTGAAAGCTGTTCACAGCAGAAGTCCTCTGGAAAGCTGCTCATGCATGGCTTTATAGACATTGAGCAAGTCACTTAATCTATTTGCCTTGATTTCCTCATTTGTAAAATGAGCTGGAGAAAGAAATGGCAAAACAGTATCTTTGTCAAGAATATTGTAAATGGGGTCATGAAAAGTCTAGCAGGTCTGAAAAATAAATAAATAAATAAATAAACAAACAAACAAATAAACAAACAAACAAACAAACAAACAAATAAATAAATAAATGTATTTGTGACCAAAGTCCCTTTTTAAAAATTTTAAACATTTAACATCCTGATTGTAAAGAAAACTATATTGCTTAAAAATTAACTTTTGTTGATCTCTCTCTGTCTTTGTGTCTGTTTCTATTTATATATGTCTATTTCAAGAGCCTCCTGTGTTTTATCCATTATGATATAAGTTTCTTTCTTACACTGACTCAGATATTTGCTTCACTTAGACTACAAAAGAATTGTGTATGTGTGGGATCATGACAGGGGAATGAAGTGTTTCAATTTTGAATTCATTTTTTGGAGTTGACATTAAGTGCTCATTTTAAAGTAGACAGTGATTAATTTAGTTGTCTAGACCTTTCAGGCCACATCTACACTAGACTTGATTTTGAAAATGGCCAGAAATGTAATAAAAGTATTGGCTTCATATAGTTTAAATCAATACATATTATATTTCTGAAGAAAATTCTTTCAAAGAGTAAACTCCTGATGGTAATGTTTAATGTTTAACCTTCTACTCATATGAAAGAAAAGTTGACTATCTTAGATTACTACACTGGCTTCCAAAAGAGGACATAAAATAGCATAGTAGAAAGAATTTAACATGTAAAATAGGTTGGAGTTTAGGTTTCATTTCGGCCGTCTATTAGCTTGGACCTTGAACAAATCTCCTTTCTAGATCTGTTTCCTTTCTGTAACCTGAAGAGGGTTAGGCAAGGTGATCTTTAAGATTCTATTTCCAACTATATGGATATGTTTTATATAAGGACTCAAAACTCAGAGCGGTAGGGAATCACCCCTCTCCTCAGTGACACCTCAGCATAAGATATGTCTAATAAGGACAGAAGTGCTTTCTCAAATGTATATTGGGTGGTCTACTGTTTCCTTGTTCTGGTACTGGAGGTAGATTGCCACACTTAGATTGTGCATCTGACCTCTAGCGAATGGAAGAAAACGGTCAGAAGGGGGTTGGGAAAGAATTTTGCATTAGGGCTTTAAATCTTCACCATTTCATTTTGTAAACTGCTTCTCCTCCCTGACCATTTGTCAGGAGGGTGGCCCTTTTTCAAGACTGTAATAAAGCATTCTTTTCTACTTCCTACCTTGAGAGGCCTCTGAGTATTATTTGGGTAAGGATCTCTGTTGCACACAGTTTTGGGGTGCACACAGTTTGGGGGGCTTGCTCAGGATTTATCCTTTTGTGAGAGGGTCCCACAGACCCTTAACAAGGACCAGGCTCCGGCCGAAGTTTCTCAGGGGTCCTTGGAATTGGTCTGTGAGATCTGACTCTAATTGGGTAAGAAGCAGAAGAGAGGTACTCCAAATGAAGCAGAAATTCCACTTTTGCTAGCAAAGACCGCCAGCAGGAGATCATGCAAGTTTGTGTACACAAACCCAGGTAAGCAAGTCCCTAAGTGATCCAGCAAGGGTGGGAGATATTCTACATGGTTCGAGTCTGTAAGATTTCTCCTGCCTGGGAAAGAGTTAGATAGGCCTAATAGATACTGATAAGATTAAAACTATGGGTAAAGAGCAATCTAAAACAGCCTGTCCAAAATACCTTCTGAACATTCCAGAAGATAGTCCTCTTGGAGATAGACTAGCTAATTGAGATAATTTACCAAAATACAAGGGAAAAGACCAAAGGAAGATGATAAAATACTGTTGTCTTATTTGGGTCAGCATCCTACTTTGAGGAGGTGTATCTTGGCCAAAATACGGCTCCTCTGAAGACTGGTGTGCCAGCAACTAAATTTGTATAGGAATTCTAAGGAGCCTTTAACCAAGGAAATGAATATGCCCTGTGAGGATAGGACCATTTGCTTTAAATAAGGGAGAGGAGTCAAAAGGGAAATCAGTAGAACAAGAACAGAGGCCCCATCCCTGGGATCCCCTTCTTTTTCTACCCCTACCCTATATTCCTCCACCATGGGGACTTCCTGGCCCAGCTTTGACTCCTCCTTCCCTGCCCTCTGTGCCCCCTGAAAGGGAATCGCACGGTGAGGACTTGATTGACTTGGCCAGTACAGGAACACTCATACTCGCTCCTCTCTGAAGGGAATTGAAACAGTTAATAAAGATCAAGAGAGTTTTCCTCTCCCTGGGTTGGCAGAAGCTGCTAAAGATTTCCCTCTTCAGGAAGTCCTGCTGGCCCAGGGGAAGGTTATGTGAATGCTCCCTTAAGCAGCACTGAAATTAGAACTTTTAAGAAAGAAATGAAGCAGTTATTTGAGGATCCCTTGGGGATTGCTGATCAGGTTAATCAGGCTTTAGGACCCAATTTGTACACTTGGGGGGAATTATTATCAATCTTGGATATATTATTTACTGTGGAAGAGAGGGGAGAAATTAGGTGGGCCACTGTGCAGGCTTACAATGAATCCCAGGCTATGGCTCAAGGGGGTCCGATCCGAGAGGGGAGGAAAAATTTCCTCTCTGAGACCCCAATTGGGATCACGATAACCCCATACATAGAGGGCACCTATAAGATCTTAGAAACATGGTGATCCAGGGAATTCGGAATGCAGGTCCTAAGAACCAGAATTTGAACAAAGTACAAGAAATATGGCGGGAGAAGGACCCCATACACCTTTCTTGATAGATTGAAAGAAAATATCAGAAAATTCTCTGGTCTAAATTTAGATGATTCTGTGGCCCAAGCATGGTTGAAGTTAGGAGTTTTTCTTTCTTTCTTTTTTTTTTTGCTTTTTGGAGGGCAATTGGGGTTAAATGACTTGCCCAAAGTCACACAGCTAGGTTGTTTGTGTGTATTTTAAGTGTCTGAGGCCAAATTTGAACTGGGGTCTTCCTGATTCCAGGGCCGGTGCTCTATTCACTATGCCACCTAGCCACCCCAAAGCTATATTTCTTTACTAATGCTTGGCCAGACATTAATAAAATGTTACAGAAAATTGAAGAGTGGCAGGAATCCTCCAGACTGTACTCCCCAAAACAAAAAAGGAGCTTTGGAAATTCTTGGGATTGTTGGGATACTGTAGGAACTGGATTGATTCCTATGCTATCCTGACCAAACCTCTGTATCAACACCTATTGGATGAGAAACCTGAACATATAGTGTGGAATGAGAACAGTAGCAAGAGCTTTGCTCAGTTAAAAGAGACACTGTCTTCCCCTCTAGCACTGGCTCTCCCTTCCCTAGAGAAGCCTTTTCATCTTTTTGTAAATGCAGAAAAGAGAGTAGCCTTTGGGATACTGGCACAAATAAGAGAAGGGTGGAGAAGACACAGTAGCCTTCTTCTCCAAGATTCTGGATTGTGTTGCCTGGGGATGTATTCAGGCTATGGCTGCCATGGCCACCCTAGTTGAGGAGAGTCAGAAATTGACTTTTGGGAGGAGCCTTATAGTGAGTGTTCTACACTAGGTGAGGGTGATTCTCAATCAGAAAGTAGGCAGGTGGCTCACTGACTCCCAGATCTTGAAATCTGAGGCTATTTTACTGGAAAAGGATGATATGGTATTAGCCCAAGATAATAACTTTCAAGTTATTGAAAATATAATATTTTATATTATATATAAAATATTTATATTACATATAAAATATAATAATGAAAATAAAAACCCCTGCCTCTTTCTTCACTGCAAGCATGGAATTGAGTTAAGGGTCTGAACATTACTGTCTAGACATAATTGATCTCCAAATAAAGGTACAGGAAGATCCCCAAGAATCCCCTGTCCCAGGAAGGATAAATCTGTTCATAGATGGTTTCTCTAGAGTGGTTGAAAGGAAACAGAAAAATGGGTATGTTATAATAGATGGGGATAGAGGATCTTTGATTGAGGCAGAGGGACTACCCAAACCCTGGTCTGCCCAAATGTGTGAACTTCATGCACTAAATCAGGCCCTAAAGTTACTGGAAAGAAAGGAAGGGAACATTTATACAGATTCAAAATATGCTTGGGGAGTGGCATATGTATTTGGGAAGATATGGGAACTGGAAATGATCGATAGCAGAGGAAAGGAACTGGCCCATACTACCTTAATAAGCAAAGTTTTTGAAAACTTGTTATTGCCCGAAGTCATTGCTATTATACATGTTAATGGCCATCAGTGGGGACAATCCTTTGAGGCCACAGGAAACCACCTTGCAGATGAGGAAGCTAAGAGGGCCAGAGAGGAAGGACCAGTGCAGGAAGATCCTATGTTGGTCTTGATCCCTTCATTTCCTCCCAGTTTCCCCTCCCCCTCATTTTCTCAGGAAGAGAAACAGAAGGCCCAAATTCTTGGGGCACAAGAGGATAAACAGGGACACTGATGGTCAAGAGGTCTTGACCAAAGCAAGTATGAGGCAGGTACTGCAACACTTACACCAGGGTAGTCACTGGTATGTCCAGAACGTGTGTGATGTAGTTTTGACCCAGTTCATGTCTCCAGGCCTATAAAACTTAGCATGGCAACTGGTGGATGGCTGCTTTGTTTGTTGAAGGACAAATAAGTCCTCCCAGCACCAGGATCCAGCTGGGGGAAGGCCCCCAGAAATTAGGTCATTTCAGAGTATACAGGCAAATTTTACAGAACTGCCTCCAATAGGCTGCCTAAAATACTTGCTGGTCATAGTAGATCACCTAACCTCTTGGGTGGAGGCATTTCCTGTGCCACGGGCAACTGCGCAGTCAGTTAGCCCAATCCTGCTTGAGCAAATCATTCTTAGATATGGGATGGTGGAGAGGATAGACTCTGACCAGGATACACATTTCACTGCCAAGGTCCTTAAATCTCTGGCCCAGACCTTAGAAATTACCTGGGAGCTACATACTCCTTGGCACCCTTTCCTCTTCTGGCAAGGTGGAAAGGATGAATCAAGAAATAAAGAGACAGCTCACTAAATTGACAATTGAAACCCAACTACCATGGACTAAGTGCCTCCTGCTGGCCCTTATCACGATTAGAACTAAGCCTAGGACAGAGATTGGACTATCTCCCTATGAACTTCTGTATGGATATCCATATCCTGGGGGGGAGTGAAAAATAAAACTGGGATCCTAAATTGGAATGCAAAGACAAATTTCTTAGAAATTATGTACATGCTTTGGTAAAACATCTCCATACTTTACAGAGGAAAAGCTTGATGCTCAAACTCCACCACTGGGGTTCCTGGTGCATCAATACCAGCCTGGAGATTGGGTATTGATCCAGGTGTGGAAAGAGGAAAAGCTTACACCATCTTGGGAAGGACCTTTCCAGATCCTGTTGACTTCAGATATGGCAGTCCGGACTAAAAACATGGGTGGACACTCCATACTCGGGTAAAGGGACCTGTGAATCCTGCTGCTGAATGGACTATTGATCTAGAAGGTTCAGGGGAACTGAAGTTGTGTCTTTGGCAAAGGCCACGGCTGACAGGCTGAGCTCATGAGCCCTGAACACTTATCTATAGTAACTCCTTTTTTGCTTTTAACTATACTAGTAGTTTGAATCCTTGTTTGTGCCTCTACCTCTTTTGCATAATTCTTTTATTTATAGCAAGAGTATAATACCATGGGATTTACCTTAACTCTGCTCCTTTGTACAGCTAGCCCCCATTCCCTGAGTACTCAAAAAGAATACCGAAAACAGTTTTGATTACTGGAATAGTCCAGAATACTTTTGTCCAAAATGATAAGGCTATAAGGGCAGCTGAGGGGATTGTAAAATTGATGGTGTTAACAGGAAATGGGTGGACCCCAACTGACCAAGAGGACAGGCCTAGTCCTGAGGGTCTAGAAACTGAGGAAGATGAGCTTATAAAAGGGGCTTAACAGCAATGGTGTGAGAAGCTTTCAGGGAATGAAAATAAGAGGAGAGATTGAGTGAAAGAAGTGAAAACTTCTCAGACTATATTCTAAAATCTAGTAAGGCTTTTCTTGGCAAACAGGCCCAATTTCCCCTTCACCAGAAATCACATGATTTACAAGGACTCAAAACTCAGAGCAGAAAAGAGTCAGCCCTCTCCTCAGTGACACCTCAGCACTAGATATGGCAAATAAGGACAGAAGTGCTTTCTCAAATGTACATTGTGTGGTCTACTGCTCCCTTGTGCTGGTACTTGAAGTAGACTGCTGCTCTTAGATTATGCACATGACTTCTAGTCAATGGAAGAAAAGGGTCAGAAGGGAGGTGGGGGAGAATTTCACTTTAGGGCTTTATATCTTCACCATTTCCTTGTGTAAATTGCTTCTCCTCCCTGACCATTTGTCAGGAGGGTGGCCCTTTTTCAAGACTGTAATAAAGCATTCTTTTCTACTTCCTACCTTGAGAAGCCTCTGAGTATTATTTGGGTAAGGATCTCTGTTGCACACAGTTTTGGTGTGCACACAATTACTAATGTGAAAATATGTTTAATATGAATGTATAAGTAAAGCCTATATCTGATTGTATGTTGTCTTGGGGAGGGGGAAGGACAGAGAGAAGGAGAAAATCTAAAACTCAAAATCTTATAGAAATGATTGTTGAAAGATAAAAATAAATAAATACATTTAAAAATTAAAGAGTGACAGGGAGTAAGAAGACTGGAAAGGTAGAAATGGGCCTGAAAATGAAGACCTTTGAAATCCAAATAGAATATTTTATATTTGATCCTGAGGTAAGAGGTAAGAACTACTGTAGATTTTTAAATATGAGAGCAATTTAACAATTGAGTAGAAGATGGTTTGGACTGAGGAAAGACTTGTGTCAGAGCAACCAACTAATTTGCT
Source organism: Petaurus breviceps papuanus (assembly GCF_028583685.1). Classification (NCBI taxonomy): domain Eukaryota; kingdom Metazoa; phylum Chordata; class Mammalia; order Diprotodontia; family Petauridae; genus Petaurus; species Petaurus breviceps. Next base: position 17,366,306 of record NW_027186492.1, read on the forward strand.
GTTACAATAGTCCAGATGTAAGTTGATGAGAGCTACACCAAAATGGTAGCACTATGAGGGGAAAGGGGAGGATATACAAGAGATGTTGTGAAGGTGAAAAAGATAGTGCTTGAGAACTGATTAGATATGGAAGGTGACAGTCAAAATAACATTTACATTGTGAACCTGGGTAACCGGGAGAATTACATTTCACCCTTGACAGTAATAGGCCAGTTAAACAGAAGAGAGGGTTTTTATGGAAATATAATGAGTTCAATTTTAGGCATATTTTGTTTCAGATAAATGTTCAATATACCATTCAAGATGTTTAATTATAGTTGGAGATGTGAAACTAGACGTAGAAAGAGAGAGAGTTAAGGGCCAGACAAGTGAAACTGGAATCATCTGCTTAAACATGATATGGAAACTATGTGATCTGATGGGATTACCAAGTAAGACTGTATAGAAAAGGAAGAGAAAAGGGCATGGGAGAGAGGCTTGAAGAACCACCACTGTCAGTATGTATAATGTGAATGAAGATACGGAAAAGGAGAAAAAAGAAGAGGGGTCAGATAACCAAGGAGAAAAATCAAGAAAAAGCAGTGGTCTGAAAACAGAGAAAGAAGAGAAAAAAAGGAGAAAAGGATGATTGCTAGCTTCACTGATTGAAGGGAGTTCAAGAAGATTGAAAACTGAGAAAAGACCATTCAATTTGACAATTAAGAGATCATTAATAACTTTGGAGAAAGTCATTTTTTTTGATTGATGAGTTCAGAAGTCAGATTGGGAAGACTTAAGAAGAGAATGAGAGGAAAGGAAGTGTGGACACCTGTTGTAGACGGACTTTTAAAGTTGTTTATCAGTCCTAATGAATGCCATGTAGGTCGCTGATTGCTATAATGCACTTAATACTCTGTTATACCCAGAGGATACAAAATAAATATTAACTAATGACTATGACAAATTGTACCAGGTCTTATTTCGTATTATCAAGACCATAATCTAACAGTAATATGACAGAAGAAAGATGAGGATAATAGAGAATAATTTTAGATACAGCTCATATATGAATGAATACAGTGACTGCACATCAGCACAACCAGGGGACACAGAGGGAGTGACCAATTTCTTTTAGTGAGCATTTCAAGAAAGAGGATGGAATATTGTCAGAGAACCTCAATGTGTTATGGTAAAAATGTGGTGGGTTTTTTTTTAACCATAGGGCTTTCATTCAATGCTATTTTCATATAAAAAGATATGAAACTCATAAAAAATTAATTCATTAATAATTTTAAAATGGAATACCTGATGGTTCTGACAACCACATGTGGTAGCTTAGTGCTATATTCCTTCACCAGCTAAAATATTAATAGAACATTGACTAAATATCTCTTGCAAGGCCTATAAGGCCCAGAAGTTATTAAGAAACCTTCAGTTTGCCTTTAGGGGATTCAGTTTAGTTTCTATGCCAGCAGGTAGTTTTTTGTGTATTTGCTTTCTGAAGGATGGATAATTTTTAAAGCAAAGACAGGGAAGTCCTAATAAATCATATCTTTATGAAAAATTGATTACATCTGTATAGTCCTCACAAGGCTTCTGACAAAAAAAAAGATTAAAATGTTTTAGAACAGGTCAATGAGATAGTTTATATATACAATTTTGGAGTCTTCACTAAAAAAGTTTACAGAAGTTCTGGTAATTTTGAGACAGGTTAGACAAAAATGAAATCAAATGGCAAATAACACTCCAACGAAGCTGTAGCTCTATGCTTTGTGCTAAGTAGATTCCTACTTACCTTTCATAGATATGGGCAATCTTTATAGTAGGCCTATGTTTCTATTTTTGATTACTTAGATAAGATAATAGGGTGAGCATTTGTTCATAGAGAAGGTGTAAGAAACAGTAACAGCAGCAACTCTTTGATTCTTACTTTAGAAAAGCACATATAGGGGAGGCTAGGTGGCGCAGTGAGTAAAGCGCCGGCCCTGGAGTCAGGACCCGAGTTCAGTTCCAGCCGCAGGCACTTAGTGTCCACATAAAAAAAAAAAAAACTAGCTGTATAACTTTTGGGCAAATTACTTAACCCCAATTGCCCTCCAAAAAGGCAAAAAAAAAGGAAAGAAAAGAAAGGAAAAGAAAAGCACATATAATCATTTGCAAGGATCTCTGTTTCATGTATCATCATATATTAGAAAGTTACAGCCCCCAGATTTGGTGAATGGCCCAATTCTAAGGAGTCAAACTGAATCTCTTCCTTAATCGTCTTTTTCATCTCCCTTGATCCCTTCAAATCACTCTGGGGATCCAAGAGCACTAAAATCAGTTTGGCCATGTTCATCATCTTGTCCACAATTGCCCTATA
>NW_027186492.1:17369046-17380241 GCF_028583685.1 Petaurus breviceps papuanus
CTTGGTCATTAGTGATCATTTGGGATTAATATACCTTAAGCTTTCCTTTTACTCATCTCTTGCCTGAGGCGGCTATTGAGAAATGCCGCAAACAACACATCATTCAGTGCTGCCTTTCTTTCAACATCTTATTTATACTTTGATCAATTTTTGTTTGTTTTCTTTCAACAACTGTTTATCTGGGGTTCTTAAACTAGGGTCTGTAACTTATTTTTTATAACTACATTCTTAGTTTCATTGTTAATCTCATGAATTTTATTTTATGCATTTAAAAATATGATACTGAGGGGTGACCAGGTGGTCCAGAGAGTAAGAGCGCCAGCTCCAGTGTCGGGATGACCTGGATCAATCCAGGCTCTGATACTTAGCACCACACCCAGAAATAACTGGCCGTGTAACCTTCAGCAAGTTACTTAACCCCGGTTGCTTTAAAAAAAAAAATATGATACTGAGAAGGAGTCCACAAACTTCACCAGTATGTCAAGAAGGTTCATGACACAAATAAAGGTTAAGAACTCCTGCTGTAGATGGACTTTAAAAAGTACTCCTAAAGCCAATAATAATAAGAACAAGAAGAATAAAGGGGTGGCTAAGTGGCACAGCAAATAGAACACCAGCCTTGGAGTCAGGAGGACCTGAGTTCAAATCCGGCCTCCGACACTTAACACAAAAACTAGTCTTGTGACCTTGGGCAAGTCACTTAACCAAATTGCCCTCCAAAAAGCAAAAATAATAAGAATGAGAATAATAAGAATAAGGGGGGGCCAGGTAGCACAGTGAGTAAGAGCACCGGCCCTAGAGTCGGGATGACCTGGGATCAAATCCGGGCTCAGATACTTAGCACCCATCCAGAAACACCTGGCTGTGAAACCTTGAGCAAGTTACTAAACCCCAATTGCTTAGGGATGGCCAGGTGACACAGTGAGTAAGAGCACCGGCTCCAAAGTTGGGATGACCTAGGATCGAATCCGGACTCTGATATAACTGGCTGTGTAACCTTGAGCAAGTTACTTAACCTCAATTGCTTAAAAAAAAAAGTACTCCTTAAGTTCATGGATAATACCAGCTTAAAAGTTAGTTGGATCCTTGGGGAATTAGGGCAAAAAAAATTAAAAAGTGAACAAAATCAACAAACTTGACTAAGTAGAGAAGAGTTTAGAATGAAATAAAAAATATTCAAGGCAAAGGATCTACTTAAACAGTCCCATATACTCCAAAGCTCCTACCTTCAGAATGGTATTCAATTGCTGGCTGGCTATACTGTAAGTTACAAAAGCCTGATTTGGCCAGAATGATATTGTATAGGCCACTCTAGTAACTGAAATCATAGAGTTTAAGATACTTAAAAATAAAGAGAAGACAATCACTTTCTCCTACTCATTTGAATTTCTTCATTTGTCTATAAAGAGCCTTTCCAAATAAGTTATTATATCACAATACACTATCTTCAATAGGAAAAGGAAAGGGAAGCCCACATGCAAGACTATCTCCTCTTTAAGTCAATAGGCATTCCTTATGTACTTGCTATGTAGCAAACACTGTGCTTAGCAAAAGGGATACAAAGAAAGTAAAGAACAGCCCCTGCACCTCAAGGAACTTACAGTCTTATACAGATGTTAATGTTGGAGAGCTGGGTCTAAGAAAAACAGTTAGGTTGTCAGAGTCCATGTTTTAGTTCTCTCAAGTTGACCAAAAGCATACAGAGCTGTAGTGAAAGGCTCAGCTCCCTTTGGGATTGGGACACACAGTTTATATGCCCTTCGAAGAGTAAGTGTCCCAAAGGGTTATCAATCAACTCTGACTGGTTAAGACACTGGGAGGTGGACTATATTAAAATGAAGGTCTTGGTGAGATGGATGCACAGGTGCCCTAAGGGTTAATAGTAAGGGTTACTTTCCCTCAAACACCCTAGGAGGTTTGAGGCTTATTCTTAGCCCATCCTGTAACTTGAGGGTGCCTTAATGCCCCTTCCCCTTATCTAGAAAGACTATGCAACTTTCACTAAAATAATTGCTTTTGTCTCTCTTATCCTGTGTTCCTCATCCCACGTCATTCATCTTCTTCATCCTGTGTCATTCATCTTCCCCATCCTGTGTCACCACAATTTTTCCTTATCTTGCAAGCAACCACCTTCCTCACCTTGTTCGTACTTATCAGGTCCCTAAATCTCCAACCCCTATTAGAAACCCTAAAATTACATCATCTTCCTACAGACTGTATAGTTCTGCTCCTTTTCCTATATCATTACTTTTGTTTAACTTCTTGCTAAATCTCAAGCCCTTATGCTTTTAAATCAATAAAGCTCCCTTTGGCTAAAGAGAAGATCTGATTGAATTCTTTCAAAACTGAACCAACTCTCCCAACTCTGACCTCGACACTGGGGATATGACTTAGGTCACCAAAATCTTGGTTAAAGAAGCATTAATTTCCATATCACCTGTCTCGACTATAGAGAGAATCAACATTTTCTCAGACTTGTCTGAGCGAGACAAAGAGCAGAAACACAGCCATTAGCCCAAACTTTGAGTTTCTTTTACTGTCTGATTAGATCTTGACCTGGCTAAGTCTTTAAGAACGATTTCCCAGGCTGATTGGTTTCTGGATAAGGAAGTAGAAAAGGAGAAAACCTTGCTTAGAATCTATATCCATCTAAGCCTGAGAACACAATAGGTGTCCCTACCACAGATTAAGTTACTACCTAGCTTCAATTGGGGGTCCACCAAGATAAGAAGACTCAATGCAATCTCATTATCAGTAATGACCTTCTGAAGAAGGAACTGAACTTTGGAAGAAGGGACAGGGCAAAGCCCTGAATCTCCAAGATAATGATTATTAAACATCATTTCTTTCACAGAGACAATATGCAAGCAACTCCATAACACATAAGCAAACACATACATACACACACAGTACAATAAATTGGAGATAATAACAGAGGGTAGACACTGGAGTGGGCTTCTGTAGGCACTCCAAATATGTGTACAGATTTGGGATGTGGCCCAGCTCAGATTCAGGTGATATCATAGTTTTACTGAAGACATATTCCCTGATTCCCCCTTTTCTTTAGGTAAAGTCATATCTCTGATGTGGGAAAATGTTTTTTTCCTTTTGGGAGATACCAGGAGAATGATTTGTGGGGCACAACGTGCTGTCTATTATCTCCACTTACAAGTCTCTTCTTTTGGATCTTTGAATAACTGTAGGGTACTAGGGCAACTAGGTGGCTTCAGCAAACATTTCCATACTTTCCAAAGTAAGATAAATTCCTCTACACAAAGTTCCTTCAATAAATCTAGGGCATATACTCTCAAGAAATGTGCCCAGCATCCATGAGAAAAGTGGGGCACAATCATGGAATATAAGAGAAGAAGGAGAACACATGTACATGTGATCAAGGCAACTTATGTCTCTACAATTATAGTCCTTGATGTCCTTTCTGTCTTTGTGGAGTTGTCCCTGTAGCTTGATTTTTTTTGACCTGTATTAATCCTACTGCAAATATATGCTTGTATCTCTTCTCTGTTGCCAAAGGTCATATTACTTGAAGCTGCTACCTTTTTCAAGTGATTAACTTCTTTGCTTCATGTGGGTCAAAAGATTGTTTGTAATCATCTGTGAGCTCCTGCATGCACTATTCTGAAGGGATAAACCTTGGCTTGCAGAATGAAGTGTATTCTAATGGGAAAATATCTCTATTTCTAGTTACTATATCTAAAAAGAAACGGAGAGAGAAATTTTCTTCCCTGGCTGCTCTATCATATAGGCATAAGATTCTCACTCTACAAAGCTATATTAAGCCTGGACTCATTCTCAAATTGTTCAATTGTCTTTTAGAGGTCACCCAGGGACATGCGCAACCTTTTCCCAGACAAAGTCTGGGCTCCTCTTCTAATTTAATAAAGGAACTTGTTCAAGCATCATCATGGGATTGTCAAGTGTCATGATTTTCTGGTAGTTTAACACCTTTTAGTGTATGCAATTAAGTACTGGATTTTTCTAAGTTGTAAGGTTAGTCTAACACAATATATTAGACATTATGGAAAGTTTTGCAAGAGCCAAAGTTTTCTTGGCTTTACCACAGGCATGGAGACCAGTTGCTTGGTCAGTGATTCAGAGTGTTGTTTTTTTTTTTTTGTAGGTCTTAGTTAAGAGATTTCAGGGAACATAGGAGTTGCAGATCTTATGATTATGTATGGGTCTTTGGGACCTTATGCCTATCAACTAAGATGGTTATTGATTTTTACTATATGTGTATTGTTTGAACTATAGTCTCTAAGATAATTATTAAGACTATGTCATTAATCCATCTATCTATTGTAGAAGTTATTTAATTATGCCTTTATTGGATGGGCTATTCAGTAACACTCTGAGGGTGGCTTCTAGATATAAGCTTCATGGCATCACAGGATTATAGTATCACAGACTTAGTGCTGGAAGGTATTTTAAAGGCCATCTAATTCCACTTTAGAAATGAGAATGGATACTGAGACTGAGAGGGGTTAAGTGACTTACTTAAAATCACACAAGTTATGTGAAAGGTAGGTCTTGAATTTAGGACCAAGTATTTCAAGAGACTCCAACTTTATTTATTTCCTCTCATAGGGACATAGTAGAACCAAGGGAAACTTCCACCCAAGTTTCAGAGTATATCTCTAGAAAAATGAGTAGTGTGAAGTATTGATGAAAACAACCCCCAAAAAAAACAACCCCAAATTTAACTGTTATAAAATGAAGGTAAGATAACAAATATGTAAGCATTACAAGAATAGGATCATGACTCACAGTAAGTCATACTTAGTTTAATACCTATTTATTAAGTGCCTAATATGTGTCTAAGACTGTGTTAAGCATTGAATCATAGTGCATGAAGGAAGAAGTATGCTATTAGAGATGTAACTGCAAGAAGTAATTAGATAATGATGTTCAATCTCAAGAAGTATTATTACTAAAGAGATAGATATGACATTAAGCTAAATAGACAAGAGAAAAAGGTGAGAACACACGTAATCTGAAGGAGATTTATCCCTTTTGTATGTTGCCTTGGGAAAAATTTTAGTCAGAAAAACTAAAGAATAATTGGGAAGAACAGAATGGAATATGCCCTTTCTCTTTGATTTTTGTTGTAATTATTTGTGAGGAACAAGAGAAGTACCTTCAGAAACAGTCACATGGTAGAAAAACATACAATTAAAATGTGTTATGAAGGAGAAATTTAGGAAGATTTACGGAATGATATAGGAAGATTAAAAGAAATAGAGAATTAATTCTCTTTTCTCTTTGAGACACTCTTCTACTTGGAGTATCATTTGATATCTATGGCTTGAAAACTGGTACCTTTTGCTCCCTGAATCTCAATTATGCTTCTTTCCTCATAGAAGATAAGTTCTTTGAGAGCAGATCCCATTTTTTCAGGGGCTTTGTATGCCTAGCACTTAACACAGTACCTGAGATATAGTAGGTATTTAATAAATTGCATATTGATTGATTCATTTATTGATTAAGTGATGCACTATTTCTGCGACGAATGTCCCCTTTGTTTGTTACATCTACTTAACTTTCCTCATTTCAGTACAGCTCAATACCACCCATATTGTTCTTTTTCATCCTCTACTTCTAGACTGCATGCTTGATCACAAATAAATTTCTTTTGTCATTGACTTCTTTTTATACTCATTCCATCTTCTTGTGCTCATATTCTACGGTAGATGTTTATTGAACTTGCAATTCACTAAAAACTCTAAATATTTTAAAATTCCTAAGTATAATTTCCCAATATTTCATTTGTGAAGTCAGTTTTCCTAACCCCAGCATATGACTTGACATTTATCCTGACGATAAATCCTGAGTTTAATCTTATCATATTTAACCCAGTATAATATTATCATATATTGGCCTTTCAAGATCGTTCAGATATCTTACTATGTCATCTACTATGTTAGCTATATCTCCCAGTTTCCTGTCAACTGCCAGTTAAGCAAGGAAATGAGAAAGCCATATATGGCAATGATGCATAGTCACTATTTCTTGGGGGCAAAATCCCCCTATATTTGTCAAATAACATTTCTATTGCAAATGAGGACCATTCCTTTCCCCTTCTCAACAACCCTTATTTGTACCACATTGTCTTTAAGATAAATATCAACTTCTTAGCTTGGCATTCAAGGCCGTCTACCACCATATTATAACCTACTTTTCCAGGCTAATTTTAAGTTGCTTCTTTTCATGAATTCTGTGTTCCAACCAATCTGCCCTGCTACCTCTTTCCTGAATTGGATATTCCATTTCTTATCTCTGTGCATTCATACAAACCTGTTCTTTACTTCTGCCTCACCTCTGACTCTCAGAATCCTTATCATCCCAGAAGGTCCAGCTCAAATATAACCCCAATGATGTCTTCCCTACCACCCCAAATTTCTAGAGCTCTCGCCCTACTCAACTTTCCTTGTACTAACCATTTTTATGTTCATTTTATCTGTCCTCCCCAATACAATACAAGATTCTTAAGTGTAGGAACCGCCTAGTTTCTGTCTTTGCATCCCTAATGCCTGTGTTGGCCTGCTCACAATAGACATTTAATAAATGCTAAATTGTTTGTTGCATTGTATCTCTCTTTTTAGAATTTTACTTCTCTTTACTCTGTTTGCAATGTTGCTTTTACCCAGTAACAGCTCTTCTTAACATTCTGAAAAGGCACACATGGTTTTATATTATCAAGAAACATGAAATAGTAATAATAAAGAGTTTGTGGCTCATACTCTACACTTCCAACATGAGATGTGTGCAATGGTTACAGATTGGAAGAAGTAAAACAATCAAATGAAATGATCTATGGGTGCAAATTATATCAGTCAAGAGGATTGATCCATGGAATGCCCGTAAGTAAGGTCAACAACATAGTCCAAGTATGGTCAGGAGAAAGAAGATCAGGGAATCTGTTCGAAGGTTGGACAGAAAACCAAGGATCTTGTATAAGGATGGTAAAAATCATCAAAAGGGTCAACAGGGCAGACCCAGGAGGAACTGTGTACAACTAAAAGGGCATACTGAATTCAATGAACATTAATCCTCCAATTACACTTTGCATAGGTCAGGTGGTTAACAGAAATATTCCTTAGATATCCACCATTTTATAGGGGTATGAAGAAATTATGAAATGAGTTGAGAAAACAATTCAAATGATGAAAACAAGACCTTTAGAAAGTTAGGAAATTTGAAATCATATGCATTTTATTTAACACAGTAAAACAATGATTTACAGAACCATCTACTAAAAGCTTAAAAAACTTTTCCAAAATGACATTTACAGTTATGAAATTTTTTTAGCATTGGGAAAATCTGGTTTAGCATGTCACAAAATAATGTAATAGTTTGACAGTACTTCTTAAACATTCTAAAAAAAAATTTTAAAACCAAGTCTTTCTTGTCATGGATTTAAGAATTTTCCATATAATTTGATTCTTTTCCAGCAATTAAAAAAAAGTTTCCAAACCTCAGATAGTGTCTAAAAAAACAAGTAAATCTAATAATGGCTTTAAAGGGCATGACAAAGCATAAAGCCAATTTGATAAAAGCCTAATTTAGGTCTTAAAAAGATATTACAAGTAATAATGTCTTTTAAAAAATCCTCATTAACTGAGCATCAAAACAAAAATGATGATTAAAATTAAACATAATCTTATCTTATAGTGTTTTATCTATAACGCTTATTAAAGAATTTTCTTAAAAAGACAAAATAGCAGATTGATGCATTGTCCTACCTTATACAAAGTGCAAGTAGCTAATGAAAGACAGCTTTAATGCAATTACTTTAAATTCTGTAGAGCTGATTAAATTTAGAATTACCACATTTTATACAAGCAGCAACCAGATAGAATGAATGAAGAGGAATGATGCCAGCATGGTGAAGAGGAAAAACCAACTCATTTAGAATTTTAGGACCTGAGTTCAAATCCAGGTTCTGATCTTTACTACCTGTGTGACTTTGGGCAAGTCACTTAAATTCTCTGGGTCTCAGTTTCTTCATCTGTAAAATGGGGTTGTTGGGCTAGGTGATCTTTGAGGCTAGTTCCATGCTAACTCTACAATTCTTCCTATGATCATTTGATGCATTGTTAAGGACCCTTCAGAAATAAATTTTCCCATGTGTATTCAAGTGCCACCCCAATAGTTTCTATAAAAGCTTGGGGCCTCAATTATCCTGCTCTGCTCTGACATCAAAAATATTGGGGAGAGAATGAAACTCAGGGAGAAGTCATTTTCGTGTATTGTTTGTTTTTTTGTAACACATCAATTATTTTATTAGTATAAGTTACTATTAATGAGAAAATTCCCTCCATCAAAGAAGGTCAATACCTGCTCTACAATTTAGGGTCTTAGAGGGGAATAAATATTTATTTAGTACTTGCTATATGCCAGGCACTCTGCTAAGTGCTTTACAAATATTATATCATTTGATTATCACAACAACACTGAGAGGTGGGTGCTATCATTATTCCTGTTTTATACTTGAAGAGACTGAGGCAGACAAAGGTTAAGTGACTTGCCCCAAGAACAAGAGTTCATAAGTATCTGAGGCTGTATTTGGAGGTTTTCAGATCTTCTTAACTCTAGGCTCCCATGTGCCATCTAACTGACTTGTTGCTTAGGACATTGAGAGACTGAGTGACTTGCCCAGAATCACACCATCAGTAGGTGTCAGAGACAAAATCTGACTCTAGGTTTTCCCAACTTCAAGGTGAGCCTTTTTTCCACAACATCCTGTTGCATCTCTAGGAATCTTTCTGACTTGGTGGATTAGTTTGCATCTGATTTTGCCACCAGGTATTCCATAAAAAATCATCAGATGTTAAAAAACTTCATATGTTGAGCAGCTAGGTGGAGCAGTGAGTAAAGCGCCGGCCCCGGAGTCAGGAGGACCCAACGTTGGTTCCAGTCTCAGACACTTAATACCCACACAAAAAAACTAGCCATGTAACCTTGGGCAAGTTACTTAACCCCAATTGCCCTCCAAAAGGCAAACAAAACAAAACAAAAAAACTTCACATGTCTCAGGAGTGGAAGTAAGAATGTGGTTCCTTATGTCATCAAGTGTATTGGATTCCGGGTTAAAAGCTAAAGTGATGCAGGTGACTTTGAATATTATAACTTATAGGTGAGAGCTGATTTACTGGAAATATAACAGTCTTAGGAGGACACAGAGAAGTCATTAAGATTAAATTTGTAGTAGAGAACAGAGCAGTACCTGAGGCTATATATATATAATATATAAAATTTAATGGGCATGCATAATTGGGCTTCTTCCTTCCTATAGTGGCCACTCACTTGAACCCTTGCCCACTCCTCCCAAATAGTAGCCAGACTTAAGCAACATGAGAACCTCACAGTGTGCCAGGATACACTTCTTCATCCTGGAAGCTATACCGTAGAGGAGATTCCTCCTTCCCAACCTTTACCTAGAAACAAAAATTCTTAGTTCCATATATGGTAGAGAATATAGATTTGGATTACATAACAGTTGAACTGTCCAAAGAAGGGAATGGAATGCTTCAGGAAGTAATGAATTTCTTAGTGATGGAAATTTACCAGCAGAAATAGGATGACCATTCTCTGGGAAAGTTTTAGGAATGGTTTCCCATACTGATGTGGGTTAGAGAAGCAGTGTGACACAATGAAAAATTAATGACTTGCAATAAAAAATTTGAGTTTAAATCTTACTTTCTCCACTATGTGAAGTCAAGCTAGCCATTTAATCTATCTGGGTCCCATTTTATTTATCTGCAAAATGGGGGTGGTAGTGTAGCATTTAAGATCCTTTTAAGGTCTACATCAATAATGTAGCACCAATGCAATATTTATAGTGCCAATGGTCACTATAAATATACTAGCATAGTGCTTGATCACAAAATATAACAGACTTTCCACATAGAAGACAGAAGCAAAACATGTATTCAGACACCAGAAAACTGAATGCCCAAACCAGCAAGCTGATTCCATCATAGTAGCAAAGAAGTTAATAAGCCACAACAGCACAGAGAGCCTTAGCATCCTTTAGCCTTCCCACAAACCAAAAAAGACCAATATTTACTCACAAGCCTGTCTCCCTCAGAAGTGTTGTCTCCTTCTATCCATGTCTAGGTGCTTTAACTCCCAGCTTCCTGTAGGTTCTGCTCCACCTTTCAGCAAACTCCTCTCACCACAGGCTCCATGTATTACATTCATCTTGTTAGGGGGAAGAGTATATTTTCAAAGCAGGGAAGGTATTCAAATTCCCTTTGGCTTATTAAGGGGCCGGGAAGATCTTTAAATTCCCATTACCATTACAAATAGTCTCTTTGATTCCATGTTTTCTATAGTCCCTTCCAAATTTGAGACTTTAAGATGAATTGTTGTTTTGGTTTCTGTAAGGAGAGAAAAATGTTTAGCAATATTATAAAACATAACATTGCATGTGTACCGAGAAGCATGTTATACACGTTCATCTATAGTCTGTACGTTGTCAGCAACTACACTCAGGAAACTTGACTAAAGGGAAATATGGAGTGTATTGTTGTTAGCCTGTCCACCTAAAATCACCATATTTGCCTTCGGTTCAGCATACAGTCTCTGGTCATGGTGTCAAAGAGTAACAGTATTCTCTAATTTAAAGAAGTCATTATTTCACTGTTAAAACTTAAATCAGGAACTTTGAAAGACTATTGCTACTAAGCAGTTCTCACTCTTGTGAATGCAGTTTTCCCAACCAATGTAGCACTCTTAAGATTCATTTCTGGATAATTAATGGCTGTCTTATCACCGCTTGAATTTAAATAGTTCATGTGTAACCTGCTGAGACTTTTTTCATTATTTGTTCAGGGGAATTAATGACCCACCCTTGTTCTTTTTCTCTCAAACATCAGATTCCATTTATGAGAGAGACAGACAGAGGCAGAGACGTAGATATAAACAGAGACATATTGAGAGACAGAGAAAGACAAAGACTGAGGGAGATTAAGACAGAGAAGGAGACCATGAGGGATGGAGAAGAACAGAGAGAAAGGCATAGCAAGAGAAGAAGAGTTACAGAAAAAATAGACAGGAGAGAGAGAGAGAGAGAGAGAGAGAGAGAGAGAGAGAGAGAGAGAGAGAGAGAGAGAGAGAGAGAGAGAGAGAGAGAGAGGGAGAGAGAGAGAGAGAGAGAGAGAGAGAGAGAGAGAGAG
>NW_027186492.1:17380341-17397785 GCF_028583685.1 Petaurus breviceps papuanus
TTCACAAAGGTTCATTTATCTCTGTGGTATATCTGCCTGTGGAACAGAGCATGGCAGCTCACTGACAGTTTATAGTAAGTATTATACAAAATTAAGGGAAAGAAAAGAAAAAAAATAATTCAGTTATTCCTCAAATTTTCACATAAGATTTATTTAAATTATAATAATTTCTTTTCCTATTTTGAGTTCATTAACTCAAAGGGAATTCTATTCTTATAAGAATTCATATGGTAACAGTAATTTAGAATTGCCTTTTTATTATTGTTGTTGTTTAAAAATTAGGTTTATTTATGTCTTTCATACATCACTGTCAAATTATTTTTAGTTTTTAATAATCACTTCTGTAAGTTTTAAATTTTCTCTATTTCTCTCCCCCCTCCGTTCCCAAGATGGCTTGCAATCTGATATGGGCTCTACACATACATTTCTATTAAATACATTTTCACGTTAGTCAGGTTACATAGAAGAATTATAGTGAATGGGAAAAACCATGAGAAAGAAAAAAAATAAACTAAAAAGAAAACAGTTGGCTTCGTTCTGCATTCCAACAGTTCTTTTTCTGGATGTGAGTGGCATTTTCCATCATGTATTCTTTGGAATTGTTTTAGGTCCTTGCACTGCTGAGAAGGGCTAAGTCTATCAAAATCAGTCCTTACACACTGTGGCTGTTACTGTGTACTATGTTCTCCTGGTTTTGCTCCCCTCGCTCAGCATCAGTTAATATAAGCCTTTCCAGGTTTCTCTACAGCCCACCTATTCATCATTTATTTTTTTTCCTTTTCTAAAAAATAATTTGTTTGTTTACTTTTAGTTTACAAGATTCAATTCCACAATTCCTTGAGTTTCAAATTTTGTCCCCCTCCCTCCCCTCCTCACCCCACCCATGGCGCCATACAATCAAGTATAGGATCTGCAAATACTTTCACATTAGATATTAGTCAGGTTATAAAGACAGATTGTATCAGATGGAAAGAAAAATGATAAAGAGGAAATAAAACCAAACAAGAAAAAGTAAAAGATCAGGTAGTTTGCTTCAATCTGGATTCAAACTCAGTTCTTTCTAGTTCTTTTTCTGGATGTAGACATCCCTCTCCATCATGAGTATTTTGGGATTGACATATCACTGCATTGCTGAGAAGAGTCCAGTCTATCAAAGGTGGTCATCACACATATGTTGTGTCTGTAATTGTGTACAAATTTCTCCTGGTTCTACTCTTCTCACTCAGCATCAGTTGGTATCAGCCTCTCCAGGTAAATACGAAGTCCATTTGCTCCTCGTTTGTTACAGCACAATAATATTTCATTACATGCATATAAAACAACTTGTTCAGCCATTCCCCAATTGATGGGCACCCCCTTAATATCCAATTCTTTGCCACCACAAAAAGAGCTGCTATAAATATTTTTGTATATATGGGTCTTCCTCCCACTTCTATGATCTCTTTGGGATTCAACCCCAGAAGTGGAATTGCTGGATCAAAGGGTAGGAAATTATTTATAGCCCTTTGGGCATAATTCCAGATTGCTTTCCAGAAAGGCTGGATCAGTTCAGAACTCCATCAGCAATACATTAGTGTTCCAATTTGCCCACACCTTCTCCAGCATTTGTCATTTTCCTGTTTTGTCATCTTAGCCTATCTGGTGAGATGTGGTACCTCAGAGTTGTTTTTATTTGCATTTCTATAATCAATAGTGATTTAGAGCATTTATTCATATGCTTATAGATATCTTTAATTTTTTTTCTCTGAAAACTGCTTGTTCATATCCTTTGACTATTTGTCAGTTGGGGAATGATTTATATTCTTATAGATTTAACCCAATTCTCTGTATATTTTAGAAATGAGTCCTTTATCAGAGACAAAGTTTGTAAAAATTCTTTCCTAATTTCCCACATCCCTCTTAATTTTGGTTACATTGGCTTTGTTTGTACAGAAGCTTTTCAATTTAATGTAATCAAAATTATCCATTTTGCATTTTATAATGCTCTCTAATTCTTGTTTGGTCATAAAGTCTTTCCCTCTCCACAAATCTGACAGGTAAACTATTCCTTGTTTTCTGAGATTGCTTACAGTATCAACCTTTATACCTAGATCATGCACCCATTTAGACCCGATTTTGGTATGTGGTGTTAGAAATTGGTCTATGCCCAGTTTCTGCCATACTATATTATTCATCATTTCTTATAGCACAATAGTATTCCATTAGATTCATATACCACAACTTGTTTAGCCATTCCCCAATTGATGGGCATCCCCTTTATTTCCAGTTCTTGGCCACCACAAAAAGAGATACTATAAATATTTTTATATGTGTGGATCCTTTTCCCATTTTTATGATATCTTAGTGATACAGCCCTAGAAAGGGTTTTGCTGGGTCAAATGGTATGTACATTTTTATAACCCTTTGAGTATAGCTCCAAATTGCTCTCTCAAATGGTTAGATCAGTTCAATTATATATCCTTCTATGTCTTAGCCAGTACCAAGTGGTTTTGATGATTGCTGCTTTATAATACAATTTAAGATCTGGTATGGCTAGGCCACCTTCCCTAGCATTTCTTTTCATTAATTCCCTTGATATTATAGACCTGTGGTTTTTCCAGAAGAATCTTGATATTATTTTTTCTAGCTCTAAAAAATAATGTTTTTGGTAGTTTGATTGGTATGACACTGAATAAGTAAATTAATTTAGATAGAATTGCACTTTTTATTACATTAGCTCAGCCTACCCATGAGCAACTGATGTTTTTCCCATTATTTAGATCTGACTTTTTTGTGTGAAAAGTGTTTTGTAATTGTGTTCATATAGTCCCTGGGATTGTTTTGGCAGTTAGACTCCCAAATATTTTATAATGTCTACAGTAACTTTAAATGGAATTTCTGTTTCTATCTCTTGCTGTGGGCTTTGTTAGTAATATATAGAAATGCAGATGATTTATTTGAGTTTATTTTATATCCTGCAACTTTGTTAAAGTTGTTTATTATTTCAAATAGTTTTTTACTTGATTCTCTAGGATTCTCTAAGTATACCATCATATCATCTTCAAAGAGTGATAACTTACTTTCTTTGCCTATTCTAATTCCTTCAATTTCTTTTTTTTCTTTTATTGCTAAAGCTAACATTTGTAGTACGACATTGTATAACAGTGGTGATAATGGACATCCTTGTTTCACCTCAGATTTTACTGGAAATGCATCTAGTTTATCACCATTACATATAATGCTTGCTGATGGTTTTAGGTAGATGCTTATGAGCTTTATTTTTTATCATATACTTACTACTATCCCTGTGGCTAACTCTTTTCTACTACCTCGGTTTCTCTCTGTAATAATAAATTAAGGTTTGTCCCTATAATAATAAATTACTGGTCACATAAGAACAACCCTCCCCATTTCCATTTCCTATTCTCTTCTCCCTCTCCTCCCCAACCCTAATTTTTCCATGCCTTCCATTTTACCATCTTGAATTTCTGTTTCCTACTGAACAACTTTCCCTGGTTCCTAGTTACATGTTACAGTGAGTTAGTTCTCCATTTGGGCCTAGGGGCAAAAAGTTTTTTTCAAGAATACAAAGGGAAATGTCTCTTTAATCACCCTCTTAAGTTCTCACCTCTATCCCATCTTATGTCCAAATGAAGGGTAGGATATGAACTGGTCATTTAGTAGAAATAATATTGTCAGGCTGGTGAGGAATTTCTGCATATTAAATCAATAGTCAGTTTGTCAGTAAACCTTTATTACACACCTACTATGTGCCAGGCACTGAGCTATGTATGCACTTGTTCAGTCCTGTTGACTCTTTGTGAGCCTTTGTGACCATAATATGCCAATATACAGTCCATGGATTTTTGTTTTTGGCAAAGATGCTGGAATGGTTTGCCATTTTCTTCTCCAATGGATTAAGGCAAACCCAGGTTAAGTGACATGTCTGAGCCTGGATTTGAATTTAGGTCTTCCTGACTCTAGGCACACTACTGCATCCACTGAGCCATCTGACTGCTTTCATGTTATATACTAGAGATACATAAAAGAAGCAAAAAATAGTTACTGTTTCACAATCTAATGAGGGGCTCCCAGTCTAAATCAAGTATTCTTTAATCTGAAAGAAAAAAAAAATAAATTCACTCAAACTCCTTAGACATCTTTTTTCTCACCAAGTTGTACTCATTTTGGACTTCTTTCACTTTTTCACATCCCCTCTGCCTGACCTTCCCACCCCACCTGTTACACCCAACCTATTAACTCATCAGTAGTGAATCTTATCTTCCAAGATCCAATCAGCCTTGTTACTGAAGGACCATATACAGCCCTATACCCCTTCATTTAAGGAAATGGGAGAATACAGACATCTACTCTTCTCTCACCTGACTGCACCCACACACTTTCCTTCCTTCTTTCTTTCCTTCCTTCCTGTCCTCCCCTTCCTTCTCTTCCTCCTCCTCCTTTTCCTCTTTTCCCTCCATGAGCAAGAAAAGTTATATCCTTTGATTGTTTATACTTCACAAGATATTTTGGGTTTGGGGTTGCTACAGTTTTTTTCTTCCCTATTTATTTATTCTATCATTGTTCCCCCCAACCCAAAAAACTAGGACAATTAACTCTTTTGTCTCATGTCATTTTCATTTATGATTTCTTGAAATACAATATGAAAAACCAGCATTTGATAAAGCCCATTGGGATTTAAATGGAGGTACTTGACTATGCCTTTAAACCCAAATCACTTAGACTCCCTGATTGGCCAATAATAGGTCCTAGCCCAAGCCTAACTTGTTCTTTGGGTTTTCAAAACCCAGGCTCAGAGTAAGTGTAAATAGCAATTGTTTCTGTTCTTGCTAGATACCCTGAGGTCTTCCCCTCCAAATTGTTTCTTTTAAGGGGGCAAACTAGGACATCTTTTGCTTCAATTCTTACCTAACCTTTAATCAGAGAATGGGTGTTGCTTCAGACAAACTAAGATCTGAGCTAGACCTTAGCTTAAAAAGGCCAAGGTCTGCCATTGTATCAGGGCCAATCCCCAATCATCCTTACCTATGTCTTTTTACTACTGGACTCTAGAAGAGAAGAGAGGTTGATGACTTTGCATAACCTTGTCTCACTTAAATCCAATTCACTTGCAAGTCAAGACATCACTGATGTCATTTAGTCCTCTCTGAAAACAAAAACGTTGCTGAGCATTTTGAACTTCTTTGACTTCTCCCTTGCCAAAATACCTTTCCCCACTTCCCTTTCAACATTTTTGGGGTATTTTTTTAAAGTTGCAAAGTACTTTATATACATTTGCTCATTCTAGCTTCATATCTATTCTGTAAGATAGGTCACTGTGGCAGTATCATCTCCATATTATAAATGAGGAAACTAAAGGTAGGACAGATTCAGTTACTTTCTCAGAGTTATATAGCTAACTTGTTCCTGGGGCAGGATTCAAACTTAAGTCTTGGTGACGAGTCCAGGATTTCTATGCTGTACAGTTTCAGTTTTTTTTTAATATTACATCAAACTTTAGACAGTAGACTATAATAACTTGGTTTTGGGAAAACTGTAGATATAGCCTATAAAACTATAAGAAAGCGCAGGCCCCAGAGTCAGGAGGACCTGAGTTCGGTTCTGGCCTCAGACACTTAACACCCACACAAAAAATCTAGCCATGTAACCTTGGGCAAGTTACTTAACCCCAATTGCCCTCCAAAAGGCAAACAAAACAAAACAAACAAACACAAAACTACAAGAAATCAGGGGAGAGCTATTTAAGATGCAGATAACATATCTCATTACCGATTCTTTGCTTTCTCTTATTTCTTTATAAATATTTTTAAAAATGAAAGTACAGGAGAATATTTTGGCTAAATTATATAACTCCTAGAATTGCATAAGAATAAATATTGTAAAAAAAAAGTACATCTATTTTGTTCATTAAAAAAAAAAACAACAAAAATATATTAGTTGAACCAATGTTTTTCTCTTTTTGCATTGTGTGATCCAGGAGGAAGAATTCAGAGAATTCTCTATTATATTACTTTCTATCCTTATATCCTTAGGCCAGTCATTTGACCTCTCTGTGCCTCAACTTCCTTTGATGTAAGATGGTAATGATACCATTTTTTCCTTACCTTTTTGGGGTTTTGTGAAGATATAATGAAATGAGGGAGCAGATGTGAAAGCACTTCAAAAAACCATGAAACATTATAAAAATGTACAACATTATTGTCATCATCACAGCTGTTAGCATCTGTGTGTGTCTTGCGTGTGGGCAGAGAAAATTAGAGAACATGTTGTAGAGCATATGAAAGTCTTTTTCAGAGTCCCATCACTGCTAGAGGCAGGTATACTGCTTCAGGATCCATAGATAGCATAGTGACATTTTCCTTCCCAAATGTCTAGTTGCCATTCTAATATGAAAAGACACAGTAACCCACTATGGAGATATGGGAGAAAGCAAAGCAGTAGGGAGATTTCAGTACTTGAAGACAAAGGAAAATTAAGCTCAAATCCCACCTTCAATTAATATGATCTGTGTGACCATGGACAAGTCATTAATCATCTCTCACCATCAGTAAATTGGGGCTAAAAGTAGTATTTTTTCAGTTATTGGAAGAATCACGAGATCTTTTATGTTAACTTTGATATTTCAGCGCTTAAAGTATGGTGCATCTCTCATCTTATCAGTAAGGGTATTGCCTCTAAAGATCCAGGTCCATGCTTATCCATCCTGTTTGACTCTAATCCCTCTTCTCTTATGATTTCTATCTGTAATATCTCTCATATATGTCACCCTCTCTCCTCTGACACAGCCACTATTCTAGTGCAGGCCCTCCTCACCCCATGCTAGGACCATTGAAATAGTCTGGTGGTGGGTGTGCTTGTTTTAGGTCTCTTCCTACTCCAATTTATCCTCCATTTAGCCACCAAAGTAACATTCCTAAAGTACAGGTATGATCATGTCTTTCCCCTGCTTAGTAAATATCGTCTACTCTGTATCATGTCCAGTATTGAATATAAAATGCTGTTTGACATTATATAAGTACCTTTCTAGTTTTTTTTTATAGCATACTCCTTGTAATATACTTTTAAATCCAATGACACTGGTCTCCTGGCTGTTCCATGAACAAGAGACTCCATTTCTTCTCTCAGGAAATTTTCTTTGACTTTCCTGCCATTCTGGTAATGGTCTCCTTTCTCAAATCCTCTTGCTGACTTCCCTGTATTCTTTTAAGTCACAACTCAATTCCCATCTTTTATAGGAAGACGTTCCCAATGCTTCTTAATTCTAATGTCCTTCCTTCATATTTGTCTTAAATATGGTATGTTATATAACAATTTCTTTGCATGTTGTCTTCCCCATTAGATTATAAATTTCTTTAAGACAGGGAATATTTTTTGTCTTTTTGTATCCCCAGCACTTAGCACAATGTATGACACATAGTAGTCACTTAATAAAGGTTTATTGATTGATTGAAGATATCGAACCAAGAACCTAGGGGCAACAGGTTTCTTGACACTGTGTGGTTACTGGTAAACCTCATGGCATCTCCACAAGTTCTCAATATGCAATTTACCCACTTTTACATAAAGCTATATATAAACATCTATTGCATACTTCATCATTATTATTATTGGAGGCAGTTGGGGTTAAGTTATTTGCCCAGTGTCACATAGCTAGTAAGTATCTGATGCCAAATTTGAACTCAGATCCACCAGGGATTTTGCTTTATCCACTGTGCCACCTCATTACTCTTTCTACTGTATACTTTGGCAAAGGTCAACAAATAGCATATCATATCATTTTTTAAAGCACTTGGAGTTAAGCAGTTTGCTCAAGGTTACACGGCCAGTTATTTTGTGTGGATGCCAAGTATCTGAGGCCGGAACCGATCCCAGGTCTCCTGACGCTGGGGCCGGTGCTTTTACTCACTGCATCAACTGGCCACCCCAAATATCATTTTTTTAAAGCCCTTTCCCCCATTCATTTATGTACTAGAATTTCTCTTTGTTTCAACCATCTGCAAGGAAGAAGCCATAATGGAGGAGATATGCAAAGCATATCACCTAAAATTAGGGTTCTTAAAAAAATAAACTATTTTCAAAAATAATCTCCCTTAAAGATGGACTTTTATAATTGTTACTATATTTAAATATGAAGAATGCATTGCAAGAATTGAGAAAGAGGAAATTAGAGATACTTGGACAGGCAGGAGTAACTAAGTGGCTGGAATGAATCTTTACCCATGTAGATACTAATCAAAATATCGAGATTAGGTATCCCAACTGACAGATTAATTCAGTTTTGAAGACAAGTTTTCATTGCATCAGGGAATATTCCTTTGAAGGGTTTATATCTTTCATGCTTTATTGTATGCTACTTTTCATGGCTAAACTAAACTATTTAAAAATTATAAAAGTGAAAGTTTCTACAATTTTAGTTGGTAGATTTTTGCCTGACATTTAGCCTTAGTTACAAATTTAACCCAATTGATCATTTTTTTTCTGGTACTTTCCAGTGTCCAGAGTAATATTATAATATATCTTCATAATATAATTTATAGACTATCTCTTTGCCTCAAGTTTTTTTTCCCCCTTAGGGCAAACAGAGCTCTGGAGGAAAAGTAGATTATGGAGACTGTTGTTTATTCTTGTTTAAGGACTGGATGTAACTATACACAAAACTATTAAGTATAATGGACATATTTTTATTAAGTTTTATTGACATATTTTGTTTTTATTCCCAACCACGTCTCATATTCTTCTCCCTCCCCCCCATCTGATTCTACCAATACTTCTTGAAGTCAGAGTAATAAGTAAGGATTCCATTCTTGGCTTTTCTAGTAATTAACTGACAGTCATTATAGAACTATTTATAGAATTTATAGAACTATTTGATTAGCATCTTACTAATAATACACGTATTATTAGGAAAATAATGCAACGTGGAATGGCCCAGAGTCCCTGTTGATATACATGCAGTGGGAAATCTTCCACTGGGTAGACTTCCTGTGGCAGATTTATTGGAGGATATGGACAAAATTTGCATGAGATGGTAGGCATGGATGGATTGCAATCTACAAGATTGGGGTGAGTTCCCACATGAATGATCATAGACTCATTGTCATATTGTCATAATGGTATTGGCCTTGACATAATTCCTGTGTTAAATAGGCACACATTTTACTTTTGTTACTTGAGTCTGTTTTAAAATACTACGTAGGGATCAATTGTGTTATAAATTTATTTACTCAAGATGGTGGCATAGAAGCAGGAAAACTCCCTGTGCTCCCCCCATAACCACCTTGAAAACCTATAAAAATTACTCTAAACAAACTTTAGGGCTACAGAACCCACAAAGTGACTGAGAGAAACAAACCTCCCAATGAAGATAGCCTGGCAGTCCAGCAAGAAAAGTCCATTGCAGTGCGTAGGGAGCAGAGCCCAGCCTCTCATGAGCTTGGGGTATTAGCCTCAGGGCAGCCCAACCAGTGGGGCTAGAAGGACTTTGGGAAAGTGGATCACCAACAACTGTGGTAGTCTCCAAATTTTTAACTAATAAATGCCAAAGACAAAGAGAGAGGTCAGTGGACTTTGGGAACATGGGGTCCAGGAGTGTAGTCTGGCCTTTGCCCCCTGGTGGGAAAAGTGTCTGAGGTGCAGCAGCAATAAAGCCAACTCCACATGGATTGTTCAAACTGCTGGCCTGCAGAATGTAGGGAGAACAAGCAACCATTGTGAGGGGTAATCACTTTTGCTTTAACCTGTTTAGATCTAGATTGAGGTCTATGGTGGACATCCTGGGGTGGATGATCAGGTGCCAGAGCCTGTGGAGGCTTCAGAGAGGGCAGCCAACTAATAGCTCCAGCAACTGTGAAAATGCCAGAGATTTCAGACAAAGTTCTCCTCTCTGGAAGCAGAGTTCTACTGTGGAAAAAGGCTCAAAAGTCAAATAATTGAATAGCAACATAAGCAAGCAAAGCAAGCACAGAAATCTGACTTTGAATTCCTTTTTGGGGACAAAAAGGATCAAAGCATGGAACAGGAGGAAGACACCCAAGTCAGAACTCCTGCACCAAAAGCTTCCAAGAAAAATATGAACTAGTTATAGGCCATAGAGGAGCTTAAGAAGGATTTTGAAAAACAAATAAGAGAAGTGGAAGAAAAATTGGGAAGAGAAATGAGAATGATGCAAGAAAATCATGAAAAGAGAGTCAATAAACTTACTGAAGAAAATGCCACCTTAAAAAAAATTACTCAAATGGCAAAAGAGGCTCAAAAAGCCAATGAGGAGAAGAATGCCTTAAAAAGCCGAATTTGCCAGATGGAAAAAGAATCTCAAAAGCTCACTGAAGAGAATCATTCCTTCAGAATTAGATTGGAGCAAATGGAAGCTAATGACCTTATGAGAAATCAAGATACTATTAAACAGATCCAAACAAAGAAAAAATAGAAGACTGTGAAATATCTCACTGGAAAAACCACTGACCTGGAAAATAGATCCAGGAGAGATAATTTAAAAATTATTGGACTGGCTGAAAGCCATGATCAAAAAAGGAACCTAGAAATCATCCTTCTAGATATTCTCAAGGAAAATTACCCTGATGTTTTAGAACCAGAGGGCAAAATAGAGGTTGAAAGAATCCACTGATCACCTCTTGAAAAATATCCCAAAAAGAAAACTCCTTGGAATATTATAGCCAGGTTCAGGAATTTCCAAATCAAAGAGAAAATATTAAAATTAGCCAAGAAGAAACAATTTGAATATAGTGGAAACACAATCAGGATAACATAGCATCTGGCAGCTTCTTTTATTGTTTTTAATTTTTTTTTGTTTTTTATTAACTTGCTTATTTACTTTTAGTTTACAAGAATCAGTTCCACAATTCCTTGAGTTTCAAATTTTCTTTCCCTCCCTTCCCCCTCCCATGAGGTATACAATCAAGTATAGGATCTACAAATACACATTAGACATTAGTCAGGTTATAAAGAAGGATTGTATCAATGGAATGAACAATGGGAAAGAGGAAACAAAACCAAACAAGAAAAAGAAAAAGATCAGGTAGTTTGCTTCAATATGGATTCGAACGTACATCTCTTTCCATCATGAGTCTTTTGGGGTTGAATTATAACCCTGCATTGCTAAGAAGAGTGCAGTCTTTCTAAGTTGGCCATTGCACATATGTTGTGTCTGTAATTGTGTACAAATTTCTTCTGGTTCTACTCTTCTCACTCAGCATCAGTTGATATGAGCCTCTTCAGATAAATATGAAGTCCATTCACTTCTCGTTTCTTATAGCACAATAGTATTCCATTACCTTCATATACCACAACTTGTTTAGCCATTCCTCAATTGATGGGCGTCCCTTTAATTTCCAATTCTTTACCGCCACAAAAGAGCTGCTATAAATATTTTTGTACATATGGGTCCTCCTCCCACTTCTATGATCTCTTTGGGATACAACCCTAGAAGTGGTATTGCTGGGTGAAAGGGTAGGAAATCATTTATAGCCCTTTGGGCATAATTCCAGATTGCTCTCCAGAAAGGTTGGATCAGTTCACAACTCCACCAGCAATGCATTAGTGTTCCAATTTGTCCACATCTTCTCCACCATTTGTCATTTTCTTGTTTTGTCATCTTAGCCAATCTGACTGGTGAGATGTGGTACATCAGAGTTGTTTTGATTTGCATTTCTCTGATCAATAGTGATTTAGAGTATTTTTTCATATGCTTATAGATATCTTTAATTTCTTCCTCTGAAAACTGCCTGTTCATATCCTTTGACAATTTATCAATTGGAGAATGACTTGTATTATTATAGATTTGACTCAATTGTGTGTATATTTTAGAAATGAGTCCTTTATCAGAGACATAGGTTGTAAAAATTCTTTCCCAATTTTCTACTTTCCTCCTAATCTTGTTTACATGGTCATTGTTGTACAGAAACTTTTCAACTTAATGTGATCAAAATGATCCATTTTGTATTTTATAATGCTCTCTAATTCTTGTTTGGTCATAAAGTCTTTCCCTCTCCACAAATCTGACAGGTAAACTATTCCTTGCTTTCTGAGATTTCTTACAGTATCAGCCTTCATACCTAGATCATGCACCCATTTAGACTTGATTTTGGTATATGGTGTTAGATAATGTTCTATGCCCAGTTTCTGTCATACTATATTCCAGTTTTCCCAGGAGTTTTTGTCAAATAGTGAGTTCTTATGTCGAAAACTGGGGTCTTTGGGTTTATCAAACAGTAGATTACTATAGTCTTTGACTGCTAAGTCTCATGTACCCAATCTATTCCATTGATCCACTATTTTATTCCTCAGCCTGTACCAAGTAGTTTTGAGGACTGCTGCTTTTTAATACCGATTAAAATATGGTATAGCTAGACCACCTTCCTAGCTTTTCTTTTCATTAATTCCCTTGATATTCTGGATGTTTTATTCTTCCAAATGAATTTTTTACTATTTTTTCCAGCTCTATAAAGTAATTTTTTGGTAAACTGATTAGTATTTCATTAAATATATAATTTAATTTAGGTAAAATTGTAATTTTTATTATATTAGCTCAACCCAGCCATGAGCAATTGATGTTTTTCCGATTAGTTAGATATGACTTTGTTTATGTGAAAAGTGTTTTGTAGTTGTGTTCCTATAAGTCCTGGGTGGATCTGGCAGCTTCTACACTGAGGGATCGAGGGGCTTGGAATATGATATTCTGGAGGTCAAAGGAACTGGGATTAAAACCAAGAATGACCTACTCAGCAACACTGAGTATCATATTTCAGGGGAAAATATGGTCATTCAATGGAATAGAGGATTTTCAAGCATTCTTGCTGAAAAAAACAGAGTTGAATAGAAAATTTGACATTCAGATACAAGAAGCAAGAGAAGCATGAGAAGGTAAACAGGGAAAAGAATCATGAGGAATTTTTCAAAGTTGAACTATTTACATTCCTACATGGAAAAACAGTAATTGCAACTTATGAAACTTTTCTCATAATAAGAATAGTTGAAGGGAATAGAAATGTATATATATATATGTATATATATATATAAATATGTGTGTGTATGTGTATATGTATATATGTATACAAATATATGTCTATATAGGAGGGTATATGAATACATATGTGATTGTGTGCATATATGTGTACAGAAATACATAGACAGAGGGCACAGGACCAATTTAATAGGAAAGGATGATACTTAAAAGGTGAAATTGAGAGGTGGGAAAGGAATATAATCAGAAGAGATGGGGAGAGACAGAATGGGGTAAATTATCTCATATAGAAGAGGCAAGGGAAAACTGTTACAATGGAAGGAAAGAACAGGAAGGCAAACGGGAATGGGTCAATTTTACTCTCATTGAATTTGGCTTAGGTAGGGAATGACATACACACTAAATAGGGTATCTCACCCTACAGGAGAGTAGAGGGGAAGGGGATGAGAGGGGGGCTGATGGAGGGGTGGGAAGGTTGTGGGGGAGAGAAGTTGGAAGCCCACACTTTTGAAAAGGGACAGGGTCAAAGCAACGAATAGAAAAAGAGGGGGGTAGGATAGGATGGAGTGAAATATAGTCAATCTTTCACAATATGTCCACTATGGAAATGTTTTGTGTGGCTACACATGTACTACCTATATTGAATTGCTTGTCTTCCCAGTAGGTGTGGGTGATGAGGGAGGAAGAGAAAGAATATGGAATTCAAAGTTTTAAAATCAAATGTTTAAAAAATATGTTATTATTATTATTTTTACATGTAAATGGGAAATAATGTACAGGCACAGGAGATTCATCTTGCCCTAATGGAAAGTTGGAGGGGGCATGGTGGAGGATATAGGAGAGAGCAAATTGGGGGATGGGGTATACAGTGAGATCACTGTTTGGGGGTGGTGGGTGGGGGAGAGAGGGAAGAAAATTTTTAACTCAAAATCTCATGGAAATGAATGATGTAAACTAAAAATAAACATAAATTTAATAGAAAAAAGAAAAAATAATAAATGTATTTACTGAAACCTAAATACTTAGAGTTTTAGGTATTTTTTCAGTTAGGAAATAAATAATTTAAATTTAAATTTTAGTGCTTGTGTTAAATTTTAATATTTGCTATTTTGTTCAATGAAGATATCTTCCTTTAAACACATAGCATACCTTCCCAAGCTGGTAACCTGTTTACAATATAGTTCGACAATTACTATCTCTTACAACTATCCAAAGGTTAGCCATTGGTATCTGCTCTCATACATATGCATTCCTCTCTTCTGATGAAAAATGCCTGTGAGCTCCTTCAAGGTTAAAGTTGTATTAATAATCCCTACTTGTGTTGGCAGAATGTGAATGAGTTAAATACTGTGCTAGGTCTGTGACTTTACTTTTATCCTTCTAGGGATATAGCAGTTACTTGTCATTAAGTTGTACATACAAACATTAAAATAAAGTTGAGATTTAATCCCTTAGTAAGGAAAGCAACAGAAAAAAAGGTACTAAAATAGAAAGGAAAGAAACATTGAAGACATATGAGACAGAGACGTGTAAGACTGAAAGCAACAGAAGTAATACATGAACACTAAGTATGTCATGTGACTTCAACATTTGGACTTAATGTATCTCATAGGATGCCACTCAGGCAACTAAATGGCACAATAGATTGAATGCTGGGCCTTGTCTCCAGAGAACTTGAGTTCAAATTTGGCCTCATACACTTTCTAATTGAGGAATCTTGGGTAAGTCATTTAGCCTTTGTCTGCCTCACTTTTCTTGACTGTAAATTGCAAATAATGATAGCATCTGTATCTCAGGGTCATTATGTGGATCAAATTGCAAAATGCTTAGCGTGGTGCTCAGAAAATGAGTACTTTTCTCCCTTTTTCTCTTTCCTTTTCCAGTGTTTCCTCCATTATTACTTGAAGGAATTTATGTTAGTATTTTAGCTCTGAGACTGTAGGCACTTCCACTTGCATGTTTATACAAAATAGCATTATGAAAAATAGCAAAGAAGCAAAAAGGTAGAAAACAGAAAGTTGACAATGTTTTTAATGACAGAGACACCCAGTTGTAAGGAAGATCCTAAAGTGATATTCAATGCAGAAAGTTGTTATTTCATTTATTGTCTCCATTGACAGACTTTTGTTAAACTGCTAGAAGGTAAAAGGAATAGTGTATAAAAAGATGATATAGAAATAGTCAAAATTTAGGAATGAAAATCATGAGGTTAAAATGCAAAATAATAATTAGAAGAAATGTCACATTACATCGAAATAATGTTTGCTCACTTGTATTGCTATTGAGAAGTTTATCATTCAATCAATCAACATTTATCAAGCACCTGATATGTACCTGGAACTGTTTTAGTTCCCAAACGTGTAAAAAAAAAAGATTAAATAATTCTTACTCTCAAAGAGCTTATATTCCTTGTAGACAAATGAGAAAGAGGAAGGGGAGGGAGAGGGAGAAAGAGAAAGAGAGAATCTATATATGTATCTGCATATGTCAGTCTCCATAGTTTCTTCCTCTGTGGCAGTAACTGCCCTTATTCCCAGTTACCTATCCAAGATGATCAAGATGCAACATGACTGTTCTTTGCTGCAAAACACCATCCCTTTGAGTCTAAGCATTACCATTTTTTTGTCCAATAGTACTCTTATAAATATCAAACTCCTACCCCTGGCTAACCTTCCTGCCCTCATATTGCTTAATCCCCAGTTACCTAGAAGTAAAATATCAGAAGCACTCATCTCCTTTTTCTCATTCTCTTCCATCCTCCTCTACCCATATTCCTCTTGTATTTAGCACACCCTATCCACTCTACCCTCTAAAATTCATGTTCCATAAGGAACATATACCCTTTCATTTTGGAATTTTCTTCTCACTTTGATTTCGTCTATTTGTCCTCAGTGAGATGACTTTCCATAGACACCACTGTCTGCACAACTATCCTCTATAGCCACAGGCTATATCTTCCCTCATAGCCTGGGATGTACTTATCTGGGAAGAAGAATTACATTATTCTTCTTTCTTTACCACCACTTACAGAATCTCCTTTTGCTTGGGGCAGCTAGATGGTGCAGTGAATAGAGCACTGGCCCTGGAGTCAGGAGGATCTGAGTTCAAATCCAACCTCAGACACTTAACACACTTACTAGCCATGTGACTTTGGGCAAGTAACTTAACCCCAATTGCCCTCTTAAAAAAAATCTCCTTTTGCTGACATCACTCAGTAACCTCTTCTTTGAAATTCACTTTATTAAACTTTTCAACATATATAAATCATAGTGACTATTGTCTGCTTTTCCCCTACACCTCAAACCAGTTCATTTTGCCTCCTTTCTTATGGAGTTTAGAACCTGGCTCTCTATTGTTTCCTCCTCCCTAATGTCTACTCTTATACTAGAAGACTTCAGAAGTCATATTGATGCTCCTTCAAATAGCCTCTCAATTCTTCTACTTCCTCAAATTTTAACAATTAATTTAATCATTAATTGTACCACAGTCATGTACAAGGCTGGTTATTTTCTGAAGTGTGCCTATTTCAAAAAATCTGACATTCAATTTACAAACCAGAGACCATAGCCTCTTATCATTCCATCTTTTGGTGTGCTTTACACTTCTTAAACAACGCATTTTCCTTATGAAGTACATTACATTCACCTCTCAGCACTTTTTTTTCACCATTATCCCATCTCTGACTTCTCTTCTCTCCTTTCCTAATCATGGATCATTAGTTTACTAATTAATCTCCCCTGAATTGAAAATCCTTTACATTCAAAACTCCTCTGCATCTTGACTTTTTGCCACTCATTCCTTGCCAAACTCCAGTCGTATGTTCCTACCATTCCTACAATTCACTTTTATTAACATGCTCCTGAACTGAGGTGGAAGAAGACAGAATATTTTGCTGACTACAGAAACTGCAGATCTATATTATCTAACTTCAGCTGGACCCTCAATGAAATAAGTGAATCCCTTCCCTAATCGATTCCCTATCTCACTCTGCTCCCTGTCCCTGAACTGTTTTTAACAAGTCTTTGTCCATATGTCTCTGTCTCTCCAAAACTTCAACTTTTCCTAACCCTTTTCTCTAAATTGAAGACCATGCTTTTATATTACTGAGAAAAGTAAGGCCATTACTATGAGAGCTCACTCATCCTTTTATAAAAAAAAAAATTCAATACTAACTAATACCATCTCCAACTCTTTCTTCCTTGTTTTCTATTCCCTCTTTATGAGGGTGATCATCTCCTTGATAGAACCAACCTGCCATGTAAATCCTTGGTCATAGACTCTCTCTTTCTAATGTTCGACTCCTTATGTACTGGTTTCTTTCTACTTTTAAACATGCCTAAGTTTTCCCCCACTGTACAAACAATAAACAAACAAAAAACCCTCATTTAGCCCTACTTCAAGCTGACGTCCTCAAATTTCACTTCCCTTTCTTACCCAAGCTTCTAGAATAAGCTATGTATGTATG
>NW_027186492.1:17397885-17478400 GCF_028583685.1 Petaurus breviceps papuanus
TCTGTCTGTCTCTCACTCTTGTCAGTAACTTTATGAAGTCTAATAGATGTAAATATGTAATTAGCATCTCTACATAGATGACTACCAGACTGTTATTCAGCTTATCTTTACTATGAGCTCTGTTAACCTGAAAGTTTGGTTAAAGAAGACAAACAGTCTAGGTGATATGTAAATTCATATTGTTTATTCCCTTAAAGCTAGACAAAACTAGCCAGCTTGTATGTACAAGGAGCCAAAACCTAAGTTCTGACTGTCTGAACAAAAGAATGAGAAAGTTTAAATACATTTTAGAACCATCCCAATTCAGGGTGGCTCTGTCACTCAAATTTATGATCTCCATAAATGTTTAATCACTTAATAAGAAAGCAATTTTCTTCATTGGATAGGTGGTAAATACAATAAAATAAGAAAGTTGACAAAGTGTCAATTTGAAATTATAACTCAGGATACCTGTGTTTTCTTTAACATTAACATGCCATAAGAGTATTTGTCCAAAAAATATTAAGAAAAGAAAAAATCCCATTACTCAAGTTAGTGCCTTGATTTAAGAGTCTCATTCTAAATGACCATAAAGTAAGCCCCGTTTGGCTTTGCTGACATAGGAAGAGGTATTCTCTGAATTTACTCAGAGAACAAAGCTGTTAGGTCCAGGCTCTTCTTGTAGTTGATTAGTTCAAGCCCTGGGCCTTATTGAGGTTATTAAATTGATATTAAATGATTATCAGCTCTAATCTCACCTCGAGAACTTCTTATTGGACATTTAAAGTTAGATGTTGCTGCAAACTTCAAAATATTCCAAATTAAGCTAATTGTATTTCTCCCAAATTTCTGCACTGCCTTTTCTTAATTCCCAATTTCTGTTAAACATCCCACCATCTACCTCCTCATTGTTTCTCAGATTTATCATTATCCTTTATTCCTCACTCTCACCCATAATGCATATATAATCAATGATCAATTCTTATAATTTCTGCCTCTACTGTACCTTTAAAAAATTGACTCTCTTCTCTACCTAAATATCTATATAACCCTCTTCACCCATCATACTTTCATCATTCCTACTTGCATTCTTGCAATAGCTTTCCAATTGTTCTCTCAGCTTTAAGTCTTTCCTCATTTCAATCTCTCTCCCATATAGTTGCAAAAGTGATTTTCTTGAAACACAGATATTACAATGTGATCCTCTTGCTGCATAAAATCCTGCGACTATCTATTGCCTCTAGGATAAAATATTAATTTGGCATAATTTCCCAAACTATTTTGCATTTTCATTGTATTGATTCTATTGATATATACATATTATCTCTCCCAATGGACTATAAGTTCCTTCAGATTAGGACAGGGGTGGGAGACCTATAGCTTCTGGCCTTCTAGGCCCTTAGAGACAACCACTTTGATGAAAGATGCTTATCTCACACTGATGAGTTAACTTCAGAATGCTGAACCTTTCTAGGTAACAAAAATGTGTCACATGGGAAAAAAATGTTGTTGAGTAAATAGTTCCACAAAGGATGATTTTTGCATATGGAATATGTACAATACCACCCCTTTCCAAAAAAAATAGATTTTTAGGACCTCTTTGTTATTTCATATTAATATTCCTCTCAGTACAGTTGATCATTGCAAGGAAACATTGTTTTTCCTACATTGGGAATTATTTTTAGAAAACGTATTATGAAGCAGAAATAAAGGAATTGTAACAGCCTTGGGGGTCTTTTGTCTTCCACCTAGTTCTCTCTTTTAGCTTTCAAGTTAAATTTAACCATTTTTCTCCATTTTCCCTTTGGGTATTGCATTTGCAAACTCCATTTTCTCTGCCCCCTTCTACTGAACTTATGAAAGAGAGAAATCCTTTTGCTGAGCTAGTCTGCAGCTTGGTTAAAGTTCCCCTTTGCCTTCCTATAATTTCAAATGATCCCAACTGAGTTCCTCATTTCAAAACCAATTGGTTCCCAATTCTCCACCTGCTCCTCAGCCCTGAAAAATTTAATGGAGAATTGTCACCTTCTTTCCATGCCAGCACTCTGACTTTAAATCCTATTTTGTAGTCTTTGAACTGAAAAAAAAATGTTTGTCTAATCCTCCCAGAATAATTTGGAAGTCAAATATTAGAGAATGGTGTTTATTTTATTAAAACTTCTCCACTACTTTTCCAGAAGTATACATAAGTTTTCTATTTGATGGCTCCAATGGGGACATTATCAAGCCAGTGCATCGTCCCTTCAAAGGATATGCCATTAGAAAATGATAACAAGAGCTTCATGTTGCATTCTTTTTTTTCAGTAGCTACTATGATGCTTAAGTATGTTATATTTATATTTGTCATAATTTTTTTTCAGTTTCAAAAACTTTTGCATTTTTGAAGATAATTAGTGAAAAAATTTTAGAATGTCATTTACATGAAATATAATAACACCAAGAATAAGGCAAATAAGGTAAAGGATAAGACACTCATAAGACAATGTTGATTTTATTTAAGCTTCTTAATCAAGTTTTGGAGTCTTTGTCTCACTTCACCAAAATTACCATGAAGTCTAAAGGAAAATCCAAAATTTCTTTGGTTTTAAGCTAAAGCCAATTTGATACTTCATCAAAATTGTCATGAAGTCTAAAGGAAAATCCAAAATTAAGTTAAAAGCAAACTGACACATTACTACTAGTACTGAAATCAATATTTGAGAAATATTTCTAATGCATTTATGGTAATAAAATAATGATAATAATACCTCTCTCACTTCTCTCACTCTCTGTCTTTCTTTTTCTCTCTCTTTCTCTCCTATTGAACATTTTTAAATGGCAAGCACAGAAGTAGTTCACACCTTGTTTCAGCTATTGAATTAACACCTTGTTTCAGTTCAAGTTTCTTTTGAGCCTTGTATTGAGTCTGTTAATAGACAGAACATGTGAACCCCACAACTTGTGAACCCTAGAACTCATGAACTACTGCAAAGGAAGGGGAGGAGCTCATGACCATAACATATAAGGAGAATTTCCAGGCTAGAGATGGCAGAACTCAGAAGAGGACTCTTATGGTGGCAGAGTCAAGAAGGAGAAAACTTGTGGTATCCTGACACTCTGTTTGTCTGCTCTGTCTGTGATGATGTTTGTTTGTGATACTTTGTACAGAAGCCCTGGGACCTTACTGGAAGCCCTGAAAGAGGATTTTTATGGTTGTATGTTTACAGAAGTCCTAGTGAATTGATGATGGTACTGGCAATGTGTATGAACATTTTTGTGGCTCTGTCAAGCTTTGTCTTCACCATGTCATAACTCAACAACTTATCACTAAAATTGCCATATAGTTTTCAACAAAATACACTCATTTAGTCAATCACAAAATTCTTAATTCAATCACAAAGTACAAAAGTCAAAATTCTCCACCCCTAGGTCACAGTAAATCATAATCTTCTCAATAAGTACACATTATCCAAGTAAAGTCTTCTTTCAGTTTTATTCAAGGCTGCCTCTAAGCTTCCATATTTCCTCTTCCATGGTCCCAGTTCCAGCTGTCACCTGGGTTCAAAGGCAGGCAGCTCCTCGTTCTATGTCCAGCTCTTCATCCAGTTGCCTTTCCATTGAAGCTCACAGTTTCCGGTCCACCTCAAGTCCTTTACAATTCCTGTTTCTGGGAAGACAAAGCTTAATAGAGCCAAATAACATTTATACACATTGCTGGCACCATCATCAATTGACTATCTGCCTGAGAAATCAAGTCAGACCCACCAACAAGGTCTGAGAACTCAACACAAATCATCAGTATAGAAATCAACACAAACACACAAACAAGGTCCAAGAGGTCAACACAAATCATCAGTAAAGTCCCAAGACCTCCAAAACTCTTTTCCAGGACTTCTGTAAACAGACAACCAGAAAATCCTCTTTCAGTAAGGTCCCAGGGCTTCTTTAGAAAGTATCACAAACCAACTTCAACATAGAACAAAAATAGAGTGCCAGGATACAAGTTTTCTCCTTCTCCACCATAAGGACTCTCTTCTCAGTTCTTCTCAGTTCTCAATTCAGTTCTTAATTCTGCCACCACAAGTTCTGTTCTCAATTTTGCTCTCAATTATTCAGTAGTAGCTGCTCAGCTTCCACACTACTTGCTTCCAGAAGTTCTGACTCACTCTCAGCTTGTGCTCAGCTTTTAATCCTGGCCATTAGCTCCTCCCTGTCCCACCCCTTCCTGTTGCATCAGCAAGTTCCTCCCACTGTGGGATTCACAAGTTCTGTTTCTTAAGGAACTTGAAAAAAGATGCTAAATACTTGTCTTGAAACAAAGCACTAATGACAAGGGGCAGAAAAGATCTTCAAATCCCCTTTACCATGACAGGTATATAGAAATA
Source organism: Petaurus breviceps papuanus (assembly GCF_028583685.1). Classification (NCBI taxonomy): domain Eukaryota; kingdom Metazoa; phylum Chordata; class Mammalia; order Diprotodontia; family Petauridae; genus Petaurus; species Petaurus breviceps. The sequence continues at coordinate 17,402,229 of NW_027186492.1, forward strand.
TTTTCACATGTTGATAATTTTCTAGTTTATAGAAAAAATAAAGTATTAGATCAAGTCCATTAAAATATGTTGATGCCTCTATATCCAATATCCCTAAAATTCAATGTGTTTCCTGATCATTTATATTCATAGATCTCTTGAGATAAGTTTGTGATGAATTTGCAGGCACTGTAGGGAGATGACAAAAGGCCACATCCATCAGACTTGTCCACTGATCTCAGGTGAATATGAGGTTATGAGTGTCTAAAAGTTCAATTGGTTTGTTACATACAAAAACATTCAATCATGGGGAAAGATCTTTAATAATGCTCTCAAGCTTTGACGAATTAAACATGCAAACACAGAAACAATCTCATATTACTTTACCTACCGTAAATTTTGAAATTGTCTTTATGGATCAGTAAGTTATTTAATGGCCTTTCACCCCTGAGGCTACACTTCAAATTAAAGTTGTGTGAGCTTTGAGAAATAACCAATTTGAAATTATGATGTGAATTTTTATTAGAGGTGCATGAGTTTGAAGATCTCCCATTATTTAGCTCCACAAGCTTACAGAAAATTCTCATATATCAGCATGATTTAAAGGAATAATGTTATTTTTCTCTAACACTATTGTAATTCCACACATAATTTCCTACCTGAGAGGAAAATTCCTCACCTAAGCACAATTTGTATGTAATGCTTATGATTGAAACATTGTGAAGGTAGAGAAACTCTTCATAATGTGACCTTGTGAGTCCATACACATGCTTTCTAGCATATAGTAGCCAAAATATTCCTGGTTCATGATTGGGAATATAGAATCCCATGCCCTTCCTCACATCCATTCAGATCAGAGAATCACAGATTTAAGATCTTTGAGATTATTGAGTTTAAACCCCTCATTTTACAAATAAGTTAAGATTTAGAGTGGTTAAATGACTTTATGGAATCATAGGGCCATAGATGTAGAACTGGAAGGCAGCTTAGAGACCTTAGAATTCAACATCCTCATTTCATAAATGGAGAAACTGGGGTAGAGAGATTAAATGACTAACAAAGACCTAGCAAATTTCTAGGCAGGATTTGAACTCAGGTCTTTTTGACTCCAAGCCTACCACTCTAATCTCTATACAACTCAATTACAAGGAGTCATGTAGGTAGAAAGTGTTTGAGACACGATTTAAAGCATACCAATCTGATTCCATTTCTTCTACACTATCCAATACAGCACAAGCATGATGCCACATCTTCAAGGGCAAGACCCTCACTTTCACTTCATTTCCTGGTAAAATTCTGAGAGATGAAACTTTATGTAAAACAGATAATTTCTTCAGTCACTAAGTATTTATTAGGTGTCTAATATATAACGCACTGTGCTAGACATTGGACAGAAATACAAAAGGCCTTGTTTGACTGATAGGGGAAGGATATGCCATGTGCATAGGTATGTAAACAAATTAGAATGTACTTCATGCTTTGTGTCAGCTACCGGACACCCTTCTTCCCAAGGATGTCTGAGTGAACTCCACTGAAACAATTCATATAATCATCTGTAACCAAATGTCACCACAACCTTTATTACTGATTTCTCCTCTATTACCGGTGCTGTGCAGTTCCTGCACCATCATGATCCAGGACCAGCGATAATACAGAGATCTTTCAATATCACATTACTACTAACATCAACACCAAAGTGAAAGCACAAGCAAAGAAAAACCCAGGAACAAACACAATAGTTATGGCAGCTACATTGTTCTTGTTAGTATCAAATAGACTTTCCTATACTCATTGTCATCAATCAACAATTAAATGATCATTAAGTATGTATTAAGCACTGACTAGGTATTATGTTAGATGCTAGAAATGCAAGTGGTAGCTAGGCAGGATAAAGTTCTAGACATGGGATCAGGAAGCCTTGAGTTCAAATTTTACCTTTGATACTAACTGTATGACCCTGGGCAAGCTCATTTAACTTCTGTCTTCCTTAGTTTCCTAAAAATAATTTTCCTCAGGAAAAGTATGAACTGAGGTTAATAAAAGAACTACTTTCCAAAGTTGGGTGAGGATCAAATAAAATATTTATAAAGTGTTTTAAAATTTTTAAAGTAATATTTAAATGCTAATTATTATTAAATACAAAAAAGGAAACAATTCATACTCACATGAGGTTGAATTCAAATGGAGGGAGACAACAAGTAGATATATAAATGTATAAAATATAAAGTTGAAAAACAGAAATATGTTGTAATAAAAAAAGTAACATGCAAGATAATTTGGGAGGGAACATACTGGGTACATGGCGGGATTAGAACAAGACACATGCAGAATATGGTGACTGATTTTTATCTTAAAGGAAGAAAGAAACTCTTTGAGATGGAGATAATGAAGGAGTGCATTCCATGCAAGGAGATAAGTTAGTGCAAAAGGATTGAGATGGGAGATGGAGTAGAGTGTATAAGGAACAGAGAGAAGGTCGCTTTGGGTGGTAGAAGCAATGTTCAACAAATCTGAAAAGATAGGTCAGCAGATTAAAAAAATATCACTTATAGGGCAACTTGTGCCAAGTTATTCCACCACCCTTTCCAATATCTAGGATGACTAAATGCCCTGGCAGAAATGCCAGTACAATCAAGTCCCACTAATTCCATTTATTTGTAGAAGTAAATGATGCAGGAGGTGTAGTCTCAGTGACTTGCTTGGGTTCCCTCCTAATTCCACACTGAAAAGAGTTCCATTCTAGGAAAGATATTCCCAATTTTTTAAATGTAAGAAATGTTTTATTAGATCAGATGATCACATTAATGCCCTAGTACTTTTGGTAATAATACCTGGATTCCATCTACTTTTTTTTTGCAGGACTATACATGTGTATGATTATGCACATATATACATCACTTGTATGTATATATACATAAACACATGTGTGTATACACATATACATGCACATACAACATGGTATCCCAACTGATTATAGCAACTTCAAGCTTACATACACATGCATATGAATACATATTTATTTCTATATCTATATTTGCATGTCTATAAATACATATATTTATAATAATGGCTCTATGCATACATATGTATACACATATGCATCTACGCATACATACATAGGTACAGGGTGTACCAATTATAATTCCATTTTAGACATACACATACCTCTACCTCTATATATGGGTATATATATTTATACATATAGATAATATCTATATTTACATCTTTATATCTCTATAGATACACATATATAGATATCTATATAGACTTATAGAAATATACATATCAGCAACTAATATTTTAGTGCAAATAGCATAATTCCATAGATATAGGTATACTTTTATATTAATGATATTTCACCAGCCTGACAAGAAAATATTTACCAGCCTAGGCAAATATTTTACTTATTAAAAGTTTGATGAATTCTTATTTATTTATTTTTTTTATGGAATTGCAATCAAAAGTTTTATATGGGTTAGGAATCCTAACCAGAATAGTGTTTCAACCCTTCCCTTAAAAAAAAAGGGGAACTCATATTAAAGGGGGAAATTATCTAAATTGAACCATAGGCTTAATTCTCAACTATTCAATATGTCAAAGGTACTAAATTAAAAGTTTTCTATTAAATGGTAAACTCTTTCCAGGCAAGGATCTCATCTTATTTATCTTTCCATCTTCCTCAGTAACTAGAACACTTAAAGGAACTTAGCAAATGTTAGCTGGACTTTGGGTGAACAGCCAATCATCTTTGCTCATTTAGTTCTTGATTTCCAGATTTATATATACATATACACAAACATACTTATATACATATATATGTACTTATATATACAATATTGGGGTAGGGGGCACCAAAATAGTTTTTTAATGAATTCTAATATTTCTTTGAACTCCATATCAGCATTAAAAGGGGAATAAAGTTCCATGCACATTTTTAATTGAATGATAAAACAGAAACTAAAAGGAAATTCCAGTGGAATAAATCATTATTTTCTATTGCTGGCAGTTCTGTTCTGAAGATGAAAGGACAAATAAAAGATGTGATCATGCACACCAAGGACTATGCTTGAGTTTCTAGCAAAATCATTTTCATTCAAAGGCCAAACCAAGTCACTGTCTTCTTTTTACCTCTAGATACAAGAGTTTTCATTTGGCATTTTTGTCCTGAATTCCAATTGAGACACTGCCTTCTGGTCCTTTTCACACAACTATCCTTCAGACACTATCAATTAATTGCAATAAAAAGTTTTGCAAAAAATATATCTATTCTCCCTGTGATGCCAAAGTGAAATTGAAAATATTTTTTTCTGTTCAAACTTGGATTGTAGACATTCCCCCAGAAAGATTGAAAGTACATTATAAGAGAACAGTTTAGCTCCTTGTTGATAATTCATTCAACTATGATTATGGACTATGGTTGGGCCTAGGGATGCAGCTCTGCCTAATTTTTTTTTTGTTTTGGTGAGTTATTTTCAGTTGTGTCTGACTCTTCATGACCCCATTGGGATTTTCTTGGCAATTATACCAGAGTGGTTTGCCATTTCCTTCTCCAGTTCATTTTACAGATGATGAACTAAGGCAAATTGGGTGAAGTGACTTGCCCAGGATCACACATCTAGTGATTGTCTGAGGCTAGATTTGAACTGATGAACATGAGTCTTCCAAGCCCAGCATACTCTATTCACTGTGCCACCCAGCTGCCCTTTGCCTAATTTACCAGCAGGTTGTAATAGTAATGGAATCTCAAGATCCCCTTGTATTGGCAAGCAAACAGGTACTTAGAACTTAGTTTCAAGTTAAGTATTAAGACCCAGAAATTGTGAATCCCACAATGGGATGGATTTTATGATGTAGCTGGAAGGGATGAGCTAATAACCTTATATAAGGAAAAGCACAAGCTGGAGAGTCAGAACTTTGGAGCAAGCTGTGTGGAGGCTGAGGAGGAGAGACTCAGGCTGGAGAAAGTGATTTTGATTTTGAGAGCTGAGTTTATGGTGGTGGAGCTTTTTCCAGAACCAGCCATAACTTCAAGGAGAAAGATATTTTGAGAATGGAGCTTATGGTGGCAGAGCTTCTTCTGAGAGCCAGGTGAAATTTCTGCTGAGAACTTCTGAGAACAAGCCGGAACTGTCAAAAGATTTCTGAGGGCCAGCCAGAGCTGCCAAAGGAAGCATGACTGTCGTGTCAATACTTGTCTGTTTTGGGTCTATGTTGATTTCACAGGCAGAAAGTGATTTTAATAAGGGTGGCAGCAATGTGAATGTATGTTATTATGGTTTTGTTAAGCCTTGTCTTCCCAGGAACAGAAACTGTGAAGGACTTGAAGTGGACTGGACATTGTGAGCTTCAATATTGAATGGGGACTGGACAAGGAACTACGAGCTGCTTGCCTTTGAACCCAGGTGATATTTTGGTGGATTCAGGTAGGAGCTGGGACCATGGAAGAAGAACCATGGAAGCTGAGAGCCTGCCTCGAGTCAAGATGAAAAGACCTCTGAATAGCAGTATTGCTATATTCATACAGTAGGGGCCCTGTCTCTTGGTCTTTGTGCTACTTTCCCTGTATTTTCTCTGCTTGCATTTTTTTCTCTGTTTGTATTTTCTTCATGTTCAGGGTGCTGACCATTCCCCAGAACTAGTGAATATAATTAAAAGTACCTTTTTGGGCAGCTAGGTGGCGCAGTGAGTAAAGTGCCAGCCTCAGAGTTAGGAGGACCCGAGTTCGGTTCTGTCATCAGACACTTAACACCCACACAAAAAATTAGCCGTGTAACCTTGGGCAAGTTACTTAACCCAATTGCCCTCCAAAAAGGCAATAAATAAATAAATAAATAAAAGTACCTTTTTTAGGGGTGGCTAGGTGGTGCAGTGAATAGAGCACTGGCCCTGGAGTCAGGAGTACCTGAGTTCAAATCTGGCCTCAGACACATAACACTTAGTAGCCGTGTGACCATGGGCAAATCACTTGACCCCAATTGCCCTGCTCTTCCACCTTCCAATTTTTTTTTAATAAAAGTACCTTTTTGTGAAGTCTTTCCTTTAAAAGCAGATCAAAGAAACTTTGCTAGCAGGCCATCTTGGGTGTGCTAAGGTGCTTGCTAATACACTCTCATCTACATGTCCTCATGTCATGCCTGTTATAGGAAGAGTAACTTTGTCATATAATAGCTTTTTCAAATTGACTCTCCTTCCAAATTTTCGAAAAGGAAATGAGACTAGAGAGTCTCTGCATTTCTAAATTTTGATATTATGTACAATGACTAGATGAATTGTGATCAACTCTCATGTCCCTGTTATTTCAGTGTCTCTTTCCTAAATGTCCCTTCTTTACATTCACTGAAACAGTCCTTTGAGTTCAGACTTTTTGGTTCAGAACCGTATCCCAACATTTCCCCCATGAACCAGTGTCCCTGTTTGTTACCCAATGTCCTCCTTTCTCCATCTACTGGAAACAGATTTGATTTGAGTCACAGGTCTATAAATATTGAAGTACTAGCATAGTCTTACATATTAAAATATTATCATAGACTTATGACAAAGAGAAATCAAAGCTTAAAATGAAAAGTGGTAGTGGGGGGAGTAGTAGAATAGTTTAGTCTAAAAAATGAAAGGCCTGATCTGATGCCACTTTCAAGATAATAATAAATTCATGTGCCTGTAATTTACCATTGACTCAACAAAATGAGCAAGACTGTCATGTATATAGTCCTCCAGAACTAGTAAAATACACAATAGAATCAATAGTAATGCCTCCTGGATCTCTATCCACCTTTAGCCTCCCAAGATCTGGTTTCCAATCATCAATTGTCTTTTGGACATTTCAAACAAGCTTCCCAGGAGGCATCTCAAACTCATCCTATCCAAAAGAAAACTCATTATCTTTTTTATTCCAAATATACCATTTTTCCTAATTCCCTCATTTTTGTTGAGGGAATTACCATCTTTCTCTTCACCCAAGTATACATCACCATGTGATCCTTTATTCTACTCTCACTTGTCCCATGTTTCCAATCAGATGTCCAATCTCTCAATCTCTTGCATCTCTCTCCTCCATTCACATAGGCACTCATACAGTTTCCTGAATGATCTTCTGCCTTAGTTCTCTCCCTACTCCAGTCCATTCTCCCTGTACACCTACCATAGTAATTTCCCTAAAGCACAAGACTGACAATGTCATCCCTCTACCCAAAATAACTAAATGACTCCCTATAATTAAATATAAACTTCTCTGGTTGTTGTTTAGAGCTCCTCAGAAACTTGTCATCCTATCTTCCTATCTTGATAATGCATTATTCTCTTTCTTATTATTATTATGCACTTTATGGTCCAGACAGACTGGTCTCTTTGCTCACACGGCATCCCACTTGCCATCCCAATCCTTTTTGTTCTAACTGTACCACATGCCTTATGTACTTTCTCCCCATGGTTGCCCATTAGAAACTGCTGCTTCCCTTCAACATTCAACTTACAAGTCATCTTCTTCCAGGGGCTTTTTGTTGTTCTTCCCAGTTGTAAATGCATTTCCTCTACCTCCACAAAAAGATTAACTTTATTTGTGTGTATTTTGTATACATGGGCATGTTGTTTTCCTCATTAGAATGTCAATCAATGACCAAATATTTATTCAGCACTTACTCTGTGCCAAGAACTACTTTAAGCACTGGGGATACAAATATAATAGGGTTTTGAGAACTGGATAGCATCCTGGAATGTAGTTCAGAGGGATATATAGCCCTCTCTGAGGCCTGAAGAGTATTTGGGACTATCATGATCTCTGAGCTTGAAGTGGGACTTGAATCAAAACCAGGAGCTCTTAAAAAGATACACATTGTCAATGAAACATACCCAAAGGAAAGACTCAGTACTTCAAGAGCCCGAGTTAGGCAGGTAGGTTTCCTAGCTCTGCCTGGTGCTTAATGAGCTGAGCCAAAAGGAATTCACAGCCCAGGGGCATGAAACAAAAGGAGTTAAGGAGAGGAGAAAGTGAAAAAGAGGGATTATGGAGAGGAGAAAGTGAAAGGAGGGTCATTAGGCCTTTATAGGATTCTTAGAAAAGAAGATTAAAGGTAAAGCTACTAAGTACTAAAGGTTCTAAATACCCATATCTTCAAGAACTGAAAGAAAAATTTTTACAGATCTATTTTTTCTACATCTACATCTACCTGACCTTATATAATAACTGACACTGAAATATAATCCACTTCCAACTTTTACCTAAATATTTCCTATTTTATGATTTTTGCATATAACATAAAGAGGCTAGGGATTAGCTAGAGAAAAAAAAATAAACAACATAAATTTAAATTAGTTTGGAGAGTCAAACCTCTGCCTGTATATTAGGAATCTGCTTCACATGGGCTCTGAGCTATTGTGATAACTAACATTTCATCCAGTATAAACTCTGTTAAACAACAGAGGGAAGCACAATCTCAATCTGGGAAGCCATTAGATTGCCTATAGGCTGAGAAAAAAAGAAGAGATAATCTTTGTAACAGGGTATAGTTGATTAAATCTTCAGAGAGAAAGAGTGTGGGTAGGAGAAGGTGCTTTTGATTAATGGCCAACATTACCCTTCTCCCCTCAACAATGATACCTATACCCCCTAGTGTTTCATAAAGCAAAAGCAAAGAAAAAGTCCCTGCTTTTTAGGACTTTACATTCTAATGAGAGAGAAAATACATACATATATCACATATACAAAATAAATACAGACTAGTTGAAAGGTGACCTTAGCAAGCAAGACATTAATTGCTTGAGAAAATTGGATGGCCCACTGTAGGATGAAGTGCTTTAGTTGAATTTTAAAGAAAGCCACGAATTTGAGGACCAGAAAAATTGGGAGGAAGCATAAGGAAAGCTGTTAGGTGAGGAGTTGAAACCTTACATGTAGAATAGTTGAATGCATGGAGATGAATAATGTTCATGAAAACTGGAATGTAGGAAGGGATCAGGTTGTCAAATGATTTAAAGATCAAAGATTAGAGTTTATGTTTTATCTTAGAGTTAATAAGAAGCCATTAGAGTTTATTGAGTAAGGGGATGGCATGGTTGAAACTTAATTTTAGAAAAAGAAATCACTTTGGAGGCCATTTCAAGGATGAATTGTAATGGGAAGATACATGAGATAGGGAACTTGATCAAGAAACTATTATAAGAGTCTAGATGTGATAGGTAATGAGTTCTTGAAGCAGAACATATGAAAGGGCATATATATGTGTGTGTTTGTTTATTCACATATATGTGTTTATTCACATATATGAAATACATTAAAAGAGTTGGGGTGAGGGAATGACAATGAGATTGCAGACTTGCAGACCTAAGTGACCATAAAGATAGTGATGCACCTAGACAACATTTGGGAAGTTTGGAGTAAGGACAGATTTGGGGAAAAGATAGAGTTTAATTTTTAACATAATAATTTGACATTTGTATAGTATATCCAATGTGAAATATTCAAGAGGAAGTTGATAATGTTTAACTACAACTCAGGAGAGGGATTAAGATAAATTATTTTCATAGAAATGATAATGTAACAAAGCGAGACAGTAGAGGTTTTGAGAAAAGGAAAAAGGACCCAGGACAGAAGCTTGAGGGGAATCCATAGTTATTGGACATGATATAGATGAAGATCCAGCAAAAGAAAATGGAACATAATATCTGACTAGTAGGAGGAGAAGCAAAACAAGGAAGAGTCAAGAAAACTCAGAGACAAGAGAGGAGTTTGGAAGAGTTTAAATAATCAGCACTATTAAATGCTGCTGATAAGGCAAGAAAGATGATTGAGAAATACCCATTATACTTGACAGTTTAGAAATCTTTTAGAAATTTAGAGAGAACATTTTCAGAAAGTTCTCAATGTTTATGTAGTTTATTGTAATAAAAAAATTTGCAGAGATGAGAAAGTTGGTGTATGAGTCAGTGGTTTTTACCATTCCATCACCTTTTCTTGGCAATATAAAACTTGTTTTTTCCCAAGCATTTGGTATCTTTCCCTCTTTTAGAGTCCTTGAAAAATTCATCCCTTAACCTTTTTCTCTACAACATGGAATGCTCTGTGTTTACATGACTTAATGCAGATTTTTTTTTATTTTATTCTTTTTCTTTATGTAACAAATGGGAAATGTAATATTAGAGCTTTACTGTAACTGATGATGAAAATAATCATAAAAATATTTAACAAAATTGCTTCTTATTCATCATTTAGTTTAATCCTTAAATGACACATTTGATTAATTGGTATAAATTTGCTTAGATGGGTGTCATGGCAAAAAATTTCTTTTTGATTGTATTCCTTTGCTGCTGTGTTTTTTATGAGGTGATATTAATCAGTCTTCTAGTATCTTCCTCTTTGAGTTCTTATGGTTATAAATGGTGCTGCTCTTTGGTTTTTATCTACATTGACAAAGAAATTATTTTCTGGCTTGCGTGGTTTTGAGGATTCTAGGTCTCGTTTATAAGTCGATTGATTCACATTGTTTAGACAATCTTATGCAACAGTAATGAGCTGTGTCAGCATCTATACTTTTATCCATTTCTCATTTTTGGGCATTTAAGCATTTAAAAAAAGCTCAAATAAAAATTCAACCAATGGTATGCCACATTGTCATTTTATTATTTCTCACGGTTTTAAAATGATTTTGATCCTTGCTTTAAAAAGTCAATAGTCTGACTATGTACATTTATATATTCCTTCCATTAACATATAACCAAATATATTTTATTTTATTTTTTAATTTTTTAAAAAGCAATTGGGGTTAAGTAACTTGTCCAAGTTACACAGCCAGTTATTTTTGTGTGAGTTAGGTATCTGAGTCCGGAACTGATTCCAGGTTCTCCCGACCCCAGGGTCGGTGCTGTTACTCACTGTGCCACCTAGCTGCCCCAACCAAATATATTTATTTTATTTTTTTTAAGCAATTGGGGTTAAGTAACTTGCTCAAGGTTACATGGCCAGTTATTTCTGGGTGTGATGCTAAGTATCTGAGCCCAGATTGGTTCTCCAGGTCATCCTGACACTGGAGCCAGTGCATTTACTTGCTGAGCCACCTGGCTGCCCCTCAACCAAATATATTAAAAAAAATATTGAATGTCCACAATGTCTAGCACCTCTGAATCTCCTCTCAAAGTAGGTATTAATGATATGCAGATGTGGGGTTCTATAAATTTTTACATCTTTTGGTTTCCTCTTCCTGAACTCCATTTCCTCTATGGGACTTTTCACTGTTCTCCCCTATGCCCATCTACACACTGAAGTCATAGTATCGTAAAGTACATGTTGATTTAATTTGGTTTGTCTTTTAAAGTTCCCCATACAACTTCTTTTTCTCCTCATACTACAGTACAACAGATGATGGCACATAAGCTGCAGTTATTTTCTTGGTGACATTTTTACAAATGCTTATTGCAAACACTGAAATATAAGATAACTAAATATTCTATGAAATGCTTTACAATAAAACTACTCTAGGGGTGGCTAGGTGCCACAGTGAATAGAGCACCAGCTCTGGAGTCAAGAGGACCTGAGTTCAAATTCAGCCTCAGACACTTAACACAAAAACTAGTCACATGACCTTGGGCAAGTCAATTAACACCAACTGCCCTCCAAAAAGCAAAAAATAAAAATAAAACTACGCTAGCAATTTTTTAATTTTCTTCTTTGAAGAAAAGTTTTTTGACCATATTTCCCTATAAAACAAATTATTCCCTCTCAACCTGGTTTCATTTACACTGAGAAAATTAAGAGTAATATAACTCAGTTACCTCTTGCAGAATGACTTATTAGACAAAAGCCATAATAAATAGGGCATGACCATTAGGACTTTGTTTTACATTGCAGATACAGGGGAAAGTGAAGCATTTTTATGCACTGTGTATCCTTTCCCCACTTTTCTCAACTTTATAGTTCTTTAAATGCCTTGTGCCCCATAGCAACAATCCTCATATTCCAAACTTGCCCACAGGCTCACCTTCCCTAATAGTTCCATGCCTCATACATATTGACCCTACTTCCTGCATCCATTACATTATTTGTGTCACAGACATTGGGACTGGATTTGCTGGGGAATAGGCCAAGACTTCTGTCAGAATGATTGCACTAACTGTACCACCTCTATCCTACAAATAAGCTTACCCCAGGTAAAGGTATAGTTTATGGTTCTGTTGGTAAGGTATAATATATCTAGTTAATTTGGGGGTTAAACTGGGGAGAGTATTTATTATATCATATGATGGAATAGAAACAAATGGTTAACTATAGCTTGTTTAAAAAGAATCAATGTTTCTGTTCATTAAAAAAAAAGTTATGGGGCAGAACCAAGATGGTGGAGTAGAAGCACAAACTTAGTGTGAGCTCTGGCTCCAGACACTTCCAATACCTGTAAAAAAAAAATGACTCTAAACAAATTTTAAAGCTATAGAACCCAAAAAGTGACAGAGAAAAACAAATCTCCCTTTGAAGACAGCCCAGAAGGCTTACAGGAAAGGTCTACTGAAGTGCACTGGGAGCTGAGTGCAGCCCCACATGAGCCATGGTACTTGAACCAGGGTGGCCCCAACCGGCAGAGGTTAGAGCAGACTTCAGGAGAGAGAATCACCAGCAGCTGTGGTGGTTTCCAGACTTCTCAAACCATAAATGCCAAAGACAAAGTAAAAGGTCAGTGTGGAACTCTGTTGGAAGAGGGTGGGATGGAAGAGGATGGTCCAGCCCCTGTCCCTGGGGTGAGAAGAGGCAGAGCTGTGGCAGTTGCACAGCTGCCTCAGGAGCTCCTGGCCTACAGATTGTAGAGGGACAATTCAGAGGGTAATTGTTCTTGCTTTAACCTGCCTGGATCTGGATCAGAGTCTTGGGTGGTGGTTCTGGGGTTTGTGGTCAGGTGCAGAGATTGTGGGGGCTGTAGAGAGGGAGCCCTCCTAATAGCTCTGGTAGTTGTGAAAACTCCACTGATTTGGGAAAAGGCTCTTTTCATTCTGGGAAGCAGAGTTCTACCATGGCAAAGAGCTCAAAAGTCAAGTAATTGGCTTGCAATATGAGCAAGCCAAGGAAGCACAAACAGACCATAGAATCCTTTTTTGGGGACAAAAAGGATCAAGCCTTGGAGTGGGAAGAAGACTGTGAAGTCAGAAGTTCTGCATGAAAAGCCTCCAAGAAAAATATGAACTGTTTACAGGAGTTCAAGAAGGATTTTGAAAATCAAGTAAGAAATGGAGGAAAAATTGAGAAGAGAAATGAGAATGATGCAAGAAAATCATGAAAAGTGAGTCAATAGCCCACTAAAGGAGACCCAAAAACACACTGAAGAAAATAACGCCCTAAAAAAAGGACTAACTCAAATGGCAAAAGAGGCCCAAAAAGCCAGTGAGGAGAAGAATGCCTTAAAAAGCCAAAAATTTGCCAGAAGGTAAAGGAATTTCGAAAAGTCACTGAAGAGAATAATTCCTTCAAAATTAGATTGGAGCAACTAGAAGCTGATGACTTTATGAGAACTCAAGATACTATGAAACAGATCCAAACAAACGAAAAATAGAAGGCAACATAAAATACCTCATTGGAAAAATCACTGACCTGGAAAATAGATCCAGGAAATAATTTAAAAATTATTGGACTACCTGAAAGCCATGATCAAAAAAAGAGCCTAGACACCATCTTTCAAGAAATTATCAAGCAAAATTGCCCTGATATTCTAGAACCAGAAGGCAAAATAGAAATTGAAAGAATTCATGGATCACCTCTTGAAAAAGATCCCAAAAAGAAATCTCCTAGGAATATTATAGCCAAATTCCAGAGTTCCCAGGTCAAGGAGAAAATACTGCAAGCAGTCAGGAAGAAACAATTTGAGTATTGTGGAAACACAATCAGGACAAAATAAGACCTAGCAGCTTCTACATTAAGGGACTGAAGGGCTTGGAATATGATATTCTGAAGGTCAAAGGAACTAGGACTAAAACCAAGAATCACCTACCCAGCAAAACTGAGTATAATGTTATAGGAAAAATATGGATTTTCAATGAAATAGGGGAATGAATGAAATAGAGAAATGAAAATTCAAGCATTCTTGATGAAAAAAAGAGAGCTGTACAGAAAATTTGATTTTCAAATACAAGAAGCGAGAGAAGCATGAGAAGGTAAAAAGGAAAAAGAAATCATAAGAAATTTATTAAAGTTGAACTATTTACATTCTTTTTTTTCATTTTTCAAATGCTTTATTAACTTCTGATTTACATCATTCATTTCCCCCAGATTTTGAGTTACACATTTTCTCCCCGTTTTCCCCCTACCAACCACCCCAAAATAGCAGTCCCACAGTATATCCCTTCCTCCAATCTGCTCTCTCCCATATGTTCTCTCATACCCCCTTTGACTTTTCCAGTAGGGCATAGTGGAACTCTATACCCAAGTGCCTGTATATCTTATTTCCCAATTGCATGTAAAATAGTATTATTAATAGCATATATGTATATTTGTGTATGTATATAATTAAACATTTGTTTTTAAAAATTTGAATTCCAGATTCATTTCCTTCCTCCCTTGTCACCCGCCTTTACTGGAAACATATAGTGTCCAGTATAGGTTGTACATGTGTAGCTTATGCAAAACATTAACATAGTTGATATCTTGTAAAAGGCTGACTGTATTTCCCTCCCTCCTATCCCACCTCCCACTAGTTCTATTCTCTACTTTGAACCCATCCCTTTTCAAAAGTGAGTGCTTCCAACTTCCCTCCCCCACACCTTGCCCTCCATTCCATCATCCCCCCTCTCATCCCCTTCCCCCCTACTCTTCTGTAGGGTGAGATACCCTATTTAGTGTGTATTTCATTCCCTCCCTGAGCCAAATTCAATGAGAATAAGGTTGACCCATTCCCTTTTGTCTTCCTATTTGTCTCCTCCATTGTAACCATTTTTCATTGCCTCTTCTATATGAGACAGTTTACCCCATTATGTCTCTCCCCATATCCACTCATTATATTCCTCTCTCACCTCTTAATTTCACCTTTCAAGTTATCATACCTTCCTATTAAATTGGTCCTGTGTCTCTATCTATGTCTATCTGTACACATATATACACACATTCATATATGTATTCATATGCCTGTATACACTCTGATATAGACATATATATATTCCCTTCAACTATTTTCATACCGAGAAAAGTTTCATTAGTTACAATTATTGTTTTTCCATATAGGAATGTTAATAGTTCCACTTTGATAAGGTCCTTTTGGTTTCTTTTCCCTGTTTACCTTCTTATGCTTCTCTTGCTTCTTGTATCTGAATGTCAAATTTTCTATTCAACTCTGGTTTTTTCATCAAGAATGCATGAAAGTCCCACATTCCACTGAATGATCATATTTTCCCCTGAAACATGATACTCAGTTTTGCTGGGTAGGTGATTCTTGGATTTAATCCCAGCTCCTGTGCCTTCTGAAATATCATATTAAAAGCCCTTTGATCCCTCAGTGTAGAATCTGCCAGATCCTGGGTTATCCTGATTGTGTTTCCACAATTTCATTTTTTTTTCCTGGCTGCTTGTAATATTCTCTCCTTGATCTGGGATTTTCAGAACCTGGCTGTAATACTCCTAGGAGTTTTCTATTTGGGATCTGTTTCAGGAGGTGATCAGTCGATTCTTTCAACCTCGATTTTGTCCTCTGGCTCTAAAACATTAGGGCAGTTTTCCTTCAGAATTTCTTGGAGGATGATTTCTAGGTTCTTTCTTTGATCATGGCTTTCAGGTAGTTCAATAATTTTTAAATTATCTCTCCTGGATCTATTTTCAAGGTCAGTGGTTTTCCCAATGAGATATTTCACATTGCCTTCTATTCTTTCACTTATTTGGATCTGTTTTATAGCATCTTGATTTCTCATAAAGTCATTAGCTTCCATTTGCTCCAATCTAATTCTGAAGGAATGATTCTCTTCAGTGAGCTTTTGAGATTCTTTTTCCATCTGGCAAATTCAGCTTTTTAAGGCATTCTTCTCCTCATTGGCTTTTTGGGTCTCTTTTGTCATTTGAGTTAGTCTGTTTTTTTACGTTGTTATTTTCCTCAGTCAGGCTGTTGACTCTAATTTCATAATTTTCTTGCATTGTTCTCATTTCTCTTCCCAATTTTCCTCCACTTCTCTTATTTGTTTCTTAAGGTCCTCTATGGCCTGTAACTAGCTCATATTTCTCTTGGAAGCTTTTGGTGCAGGAGTTCTGACTTCACTGTCTTCCTCCTGTTCCTTGCTTTGATCCTTTTGGTCCCCAAAATAGGAGTCTAATGTTGGGTTCTTCTGTTTGCCTTGTTTCCTTTGCCTGGGCATGTTGCCACTCAATTACTTGAGTTTTGGGCTTTTTGACACAGTAGGACTCTGCTACCTGACAGGGGAGCTTCTGTCCCAAATATTAGGGTTTTCTCAGCTGCCAGAGGTATTAGTTGTGAGCCCTTGCTGAAGCCTCCACATTCTCTGGAATGCTGGATACACTCCCCAGGACCTCCACCCTAGAAAAATACAGATTCCAGCAGGTTAAAGCAAGAGTAATTACCCCTCAGACTGGTTGCTTTGTCCCCCTACACTCTGCAGGCCAGGAGCTGAAGCTGTAACATGGCAGTGGAGGCTAAATGGCAGCCCTCAGTGGCTTCTTGCCCTGAGGGGCAAAAGCCAAAGCCCTCCCAACTACTAGGTCCCAAAGTCCAGACTGCACTGACCTCTCACTTTGTCCTTTCCATCTATGTGTTGATAAATATGGAAAGGACTACAGCTGCTGGTGATCTGAAGTCCCTCCATCTGGTGGCTGGTCAGACCCGCCCTGGGGCTAAAACCTCGTGGTGGAGCTGGGCTTAGCTCCCATAGCACTGTGCTGGATGATTCCTGCCATCCTACCATGCTGCCCTCAGAGGGAGGTTAGCTTCTCTGTGTCATTTTTTGGGTTCTGCAGCTCCAAAATTTGTTTAGAATCCCCTTTTACATGAATTGGGGAATGTGGAAGCCGGGAGCCCTGAGGAAGCCCTGCTTCTACTCTGTGATCTTGACTCTGCCCCAGAACTATTTACATTCTTACATGGAAAAATGATAATTGTAACTCATGAGGCTTTTCTCAGTCTGAGGATAGTTAAAAGGAATATATGTACATATATGAATACATACATATATATGTTTGTATAGGAAGGTGTATATGTATATAAATATTATGTGAATGTGGGCTTTTGTATGTCCATTATACATAGACAGGGCTCAGGATGAGTTGAATATGAAGGGATGATATCTAAAAAAAAATGAAGAGGTGAGAGAGGAATTTATTGGGAGGAGAAAGGGAGAGATAGATTAGGATAAATTATCTCATATAAAAGAGGTAAGAGAAATCTGTCACAATGGAGGGGAAGAGTAAGAATGTGAATGGGAGTAAAACCACCGTATTCTCATTGAATTTGGCTTAAGGAGGGAATAACATATGCACTCAATTGGGTATCTATACCTACAAAAAAATAAGGGGTAGGGGATATGAGGGGTGATGATAGACGGGAAGGCAGATTGGGGAGAGGGTAATTAGAAGCAAACTTTGTGAAAAGGGATAGTCAAAGGAGAAAATAGAATAAGTGGGGGGCAAGTTAGGATGAAGGGAAATATAGTTACTCTTTCATAATATAACAACTATGGAAATGATTTGGGTAACAACACATGTACAACTTATATGGAATTGCTTACCTTCCCAGTGGAGACAGGTGAGGAGGGAAGAAGGAAGGAAAAAAAATCTCAAACTCAAAGTTTTAAAAACAAATGTTTAAAAAAAATTATTTTTTATATGCAACTGGGAAATTAGATATACAGGCACTGAGGTATAAAAATCCATCTTGCCCTACTAGAAAGTTAGGGGGATGATGGGGGAGGATATAAGAGAGAACGGATTAGGGGAAGGGGTATTCAGTAGGCTTGCTATTTTGGGGTGGGGGTAGGGGAAAGACAGGTAAAAAAAATATAACTAAAAATCTTATGGAAATGAATGTTGAAAACTTTAAATAAATAAATAAGTTTGCCCACTAACTACTTTAACTTATATTTATCCATGGCATTTCTCAGACCTGTATAGGAACTAAAGGGTATCAAATTTAAAAAAATATCACTTTATAATATGCCTTTCAAAGTTCTTCAGTTCCTCTTCACATTATTGAAGAATAGGTGTGGGGTAGATGGGGAAAAATGAAAGATAGAAATGAAAATTATTTCTATTAAATAAATCTTGAACCTGGGAGTTGGGAGGGATCATAGAGCTGATTTATTCTAAACCCCTTACCAAAGTAGGAATCCAACACAGAAAAAAGAGTCCAGGTGGCATTTAACTACTAAGTTAAGAGTAACTGTACAATAAGGGGCTTACTACACCAGTAACTAGGGCATAACAATTTGGGCATTTCCCTAGGGTAAGTAATTTTGAGGTCATTAAAATCACCTTCAACTTAGAAAAACAAAACAAAACACCTAGTTAGCATAAAGAATGAATTATAATAAGAAGCTGTCAGCTTCTCTCCCTTATCCTTTTACTATTCCTGCAAACTTCCTCACTGGTCTGGCCAGTTCTTCCCTACACCAACACCATTCTTGAAGTTGTCTTGTATATTGCTTTTTTTTTTTTTCTCTATAAGGCTAGAGTTGAATCGGGGGAAAGCTTTATATTACTTGCCCTGTGTCTGGTTTCTGCTGCCACAGGAGCAACAATTGCTAATCATACTTCTGAGGCTTATGGCTCTTTGATGTAACCTGGTCCTGTTTTCCTTTTTTCCCCTAAATAAATAAATATCTTCTACCTAATTCCTTCTAAAACAATAAAATGAAATACGCATTTAAGCATCCATACTAAAATTTCCCCTGGACATTATTTTTGAATGCCTTTTAAAAATACAGAGATCTTAATTTTCTCTCATTTAGTGCCTCTATTTATAAAATGCACCCTTTTCCAATTTTGCTCATTAGCAGCTGCCTTTGTGAGCTGCCCCTTTGTCCTTGGTGCTGAAGCATAACTTCCAAAATAATCTCCAACTCCTTTTCTCAGGGGAATAGCCACTTTGTGTTTGCTTTTCCAACTGGACCTGTATGTATACAGTGCATGACTAACAGGTTTTTCTTTTTTTGTTTTGTTTTTGCAAAAGCAGCTTTCTGGAAATATTTAAGCACATGCAATCCTAAGTTTCCATCCACCAACACAACCGTACTTTTTTAAGGCAAAAAAAAACATTACACATTTTTTAAAAGTGTTTTTTTTTTTTTTAATGTCAAAGGAAGTTAAAGGTGAAACATTTCAACATATGAGTCTCTGAATCTAAACATGGATCTCTCTAGGTCCATAAAAGGAGCACCCAAGGATAGCAAACAGCAGGGGATTAAGGACTGAACCCATTCACCGCTGGCAAAGGATGACCTGATCCCTTAATCCATCTGTCTTTTTATATGAGGATGCTATGCTAATTAACCACGTAAATTGTTTCCCAATGACATTAATTTTGAGAATTTTTGTTATTCTGGGGTTTGACTTGCACTGCGATAAAAAATAAACAACAGGAAATTTCCGATTTAGATGGTTCTGATCATGATAAACTCCGATGAGGCTGCAATGTCGTGGGCAAATACACATAAGCAGCAACCTTAATCAGTACTGGGGACAGGCGGAGGACGTCAGCTCGCTATATAATCGTTCCCTTTAGCTTCTAAAACATTACATTAAAGCACTTGAAATGTAGGAGCATAATTCACAGAGAACTTTTAGCAAATGCAATTTTCATTGCCCCATTTTCTTGGGAGAAAATCAAGACTTGAATATTAACATGGAGGAAGTAATGGAACAGATAGTCGTGATGGGAAATCTTATTAGTAAACAAGAGCTGCATCTGAAAAAATATTGTCATTAAAAGCTATGTAGTAGTTAATTGAGTTTGATATGAAATTTAGTGTTGGAAAGTTAATGACTAATGCAGCTATTTCACAGAGCTTGGTTACTGCAGGCTCCATAATGATCTCCTTTTGCTTCATAGCAACAATGAAATTAACCTCTCTTTTGTCCTGCAGGTGTTGTGTTCTGATAATGCATATCCTTTACAAGTATGGGCACATTATTTGCTTTGCATACAAATTAAACAGAAAGTGGAATCAATATTAGAATAATGGAAATTTGGGGGATATTCTTATGCTAGGAACACTCAGAATTACAGCATAGTAAATCAAAATCCCCAAAACCAATTTCTGGGAAATGGCCTTAAAATAAGATTATCAACACTTAAAGAAAGAGGGGGTTATGGTGAGGGATTTATGGATCATTTTACTAATTTTTTTTATTATTATGAAAGAAACTCATTAAGAAGCAGTAGATTTTGGTTACTAGTATAAGATATCACAGAGAAATATTCATTATTTTAAAATCTCCTAAACAAATCTTCATCTAGAACTTTGGGGGATGTCTTATGGAATAAAAAAATGTGGTCAGTAACCAGTTTTTTTTTTCTTTCTTTATGCTAGTGTCAAGAAGGGGGAAAAATGGAGAGGATTTTTCCCCCTCAAAAACAAAAAAGGAGTTCTTTATGGAAAGTATGTAGTTCAACTACATAAATGTGTTATATTACAGCTAAGAGACAAAAAAAAAACCCTCAATTTTCATTTGGATATATTTGGATTAGAATTCATTATTCACTTTCAGTAAAAACCTTATTCTTCTTTTTTGTCTCACAGTGTTTCTCTATTATATGGGACTGTATTTATTTCTCATTCTGAGTTTTCCTTTTAAATTATTGAATAAGCTGTTCTAATAAACTTTTTCTCAGTGAGGGAAAGTAGTGGGAATAAAAGGAGGAAGATAGAACTTCCTAATTTTATTGAAAGAGATAGGTTTTACTCTATGAAAATAATATCCTGCAGGTTTAAAATGGCTTCTGTCAGGTCATTCTTTGTGGTTTCAGGGAGGCTGCTGCAGCATTATTCCTGGGTGCCTGGGTGGCACAGTGGGTTGAATGCTGGACCTGAATTCAGGAGGACCTCAATTCAAATCCAGTCTAAGATACTTACTAGTGTTCAAATCACTTAGATTCTGTTTGCCTGTTTCCTTACCTATAAAATGTGGATAAAAATACATTTTTATTGGTAAAATGAGACAATATTTATATAGTACTTTGCCAACCTTAAAGTGCTATAAAAATGCTATTAACATTTTTGTTATAAGGCTGATGATATGCCTGTGTATATAGGATGCAAGAGTTCTCACATGTATGAATGTAAGATAAGACCCTTTCTCTTAGGATGCATACTCTTCATTATGTTTATCAATGTTAAATGATTAATAAGACAATTGGAGAGATTTGGAATGAGCAAATTGAGAATTAATGAAATTATGAGCATTTTATCTAGAGGTGAATTGGACCCTTAACATATACTTTTACTAACTTTTAACCATTAGCAGTAATAGCTCTGCTGTTTATATTCCCAAGATATCTTTTATTTTCTTTCCATAAATGATAACATAGGGCATATATTTGGTGGTCTCAGTTATTATCTACTGGGTTCCATGTTTGTTATTTGTTTCTAAAATCCAAAAGCAGAGTGGAATTTGAAGTACAATAATAATCATTAATAATTTATAAAGCGCCCATCTCCAAAACAGAATCTGTGATTCTATAGACAATAATAAGCACAAATTAAACCAACTGGGCTCTGTGCCCAGAAAATCAGCTAAACAAACACACAATGGGTAAAAAAATAGTGTGCATGAGGGGAGAGAAAAAAGTGAAAACAATGTATGAAAGACTTATAAACAGAATATGCAGAGAGAAAGTAGGATTCCAAGTGACAAGGGGAAATAAAAATATTTTGAAGTTTTCCCTCCTGGTATCCTAACTGTCCTGTAATATTCAAAAGTCATAAATATTTTTCAGATTATTGTTCAGATAGACTGCAAATTACAGGGGTCAATTTTACACATATGGCTCACATTATCAATGACAGCTCTGGAATACTTAGTAAGTCACAAGACTACCAACTTTATTCTTCTTCAGCCAGAGGTTTCCTGTTCCTCTTTGCTTCACTTCTATAACCACTTTTACTACACAGGGCTGCCCACTTTATCTCACTCTTTCTTGGTTAGTTAATAAGCAGCTATAGGACTGTCAAAAATGAAGGAAGTTTGTTGTTCAGTCATTTTTCAGCTGTGTTCAACTCTTCATGACCCCATTTGGGGTTTTCCTGGCAAAGGTACTGGATTGGTTTCCATTTCCTTCTCCAGATCATTTTACAGATGAAGGAACTGAGGCAAACATGGTAAAATGACTTCCCCAGGGTCACAAGTGGCTAGATTTGAACTTATAAAGGTGAGTATTCCTGACTACAGGCCCGACATTCTATTCACTGGGCCACTTAGTTGCCCTGAAGTAAGACAAAAGGGCAAATCCCTATTTTTGCTTTTCCTAGCACTTTGTCTTTAGCATTTTGTTGTTATTGGTCCCAGCTCTATACTAGCTTCTTTAAGGATATCCCCAGGACAGGCTGAACTTATTTTGCCTCTTAAATGAGAATGAATTGTACTTCAGACTTTTGTGTTCAAAGACCTACTATTTAGTATCTATTCTAGACTTTGTCTTTCACTACAGGGACTAAACAAAATGTTTTAAGAGCATATACACTTACCCACATAAATATATTAGATTCTGTAGGGGATAGGGAATGGACCTGTGGTTTCATCAGTATAGGAAGCTCCTAGATAAATAAACTCTATCTCCCAATGTAGTTTATCAGTTCTGAGACTTAAAGTGTCAAAGAGCCATGAGAGGTAACATAACTTTTCCTAGGTCACACAATAAGTATCCCAGTTTTCTATCTGACTCTGAGACCACTTATTTGTTTATTAATCCACTCTTTTTCTTAGGATTATCAGCACTATTAATGGTTATTGGAAACGGGGTAAAATTGTGGATTGAATAGCTTTTGGTAGGTAGACCTCAGAACATCATTTAACATCATTATTATTTTCATATAAGAAAAAGCCACATTATGAGTTATGAACATAAGGCAGAGACATAGATTTTTAGGCTCCAGTTTCTAAGTTGGGAATTGCCTTTAGTCTGAAATCACCAAAAGTAGTAACTGAAAGAAATTATTTCCAGACTTTGAGAGCTACAATGGGGACGACCACAGGCTAAAAATTCCTTGTTACAACATCACTATAGTGTTATGAGTCTACCTTTTATTTGTAATGGTTTAAACGAATGCACTACTTTCTTGGTACAGTGCATTGGTAAACCAGAGTATGTGGGAAGCTATATGATTACCACAAGGGGGAACATGGAGTCCAATGCATATTTCCCTCTTACCCTAATAAAAGCTCTTTTGCATTATCAGGTCAGATATCTTATAGGAAAGTGGAACAGGGAAATGATGCTGTTAACTGGATAGACATTCTGCTGCTAAAATCTGGCTGTGCAAACTTACTTTCAATAAGCCATATCAAAGATTTAATTTGCGTAGGTGATAAAGAGCATGTGCCAAGACAGTTTTGGAGGTCATTAGGAAATTTAGTAATCTTTAAAAAAACAAACCTCAAACGCATCTCTTTTTCTCATAGGGAAGAAAATGTAAAAAATAATGTGTCCTGAATAGATTGGGGGTGATAGGAATCTATAACCTTTAATTTTTTGGCCATCAAAGCCTGGATGCTCTAAATGACATCTCTTTATCTGAGTGAGTGGCTCTTAATTTTAGGCTTTTTTTTGGTGGTATAGGTCCTTTGGAAGTCTGGAGAAACCTAAGAGGTACTTCCCAGAATATTGTTTCATAATTCATAAAATAGAGTAAGTAGGATTTCAACAGATATTAATTATATTGAAATATAGTAATCAATTATATATGTATATGTAATATAGACATGTTGTCTTACATAATTATTATATAGATATAATAATCTTATTTATCTTTCTAAAATCAGGCATCCTTTTTAAGAATTCCTGATTAAGGTGCCTCAAGTTTTCTACTGTCTTCAGAAGGTTATCAAATTATTTCATCACAAGATCCTTATAAATGGGTCAGGGTGTCTGAGAAGGATGAATTTTGACTTTACATTCAGGATCAAATATTCCCTAGGGATATAAGATCTAGCAATACAACTATGCTTGATAAATTGGGAAAGGCATTCATTTTCTGTTAGCAACTTGTTCTCATATAAATGAGAGAGAAAAGCAGGAAACTTTCCTGAAAAAAAGTGTTTAAAATATTTGACATGGAATCCATATAAACTGATAAATGTGACAAAAATTAAAGATGTGTTCTGTACACAGCATGTAGAACATCATCAAACTAATAGGCATTTATTAATAAATATCAATTGGATGATAACAAAGGTGATGATGATGATGTTGATGATGATGATGATCTTGTGCTGAATGAGGGCAATGAAACATTGCTTAGGGAGATAAAATTTTGCTTTCAGGGTACTGTTTAGTGAATTGAGAAAAGTAATTTTCTAAATGGTAACCTGGTATTTAGGGATAATTCATTCACATAGGGTGATTTACAACCAGAAAATGTTCATCATCCTCTCCCCTCATCTCACCATGATTAATCAGATTTAATTATCAGAAAATGATTGTCAAGCCAGATCAAAAATGGAATCAACCCTGTGCCAACTTAACTAGCACTGTTGTTAACAACCTTAAAATTTTCCCTGATAAAAATATTGCAAATTGCAGCTCTGGGATCATTTGAGGAAAAGGTACCAATGGGAGAATATATATAGTTCTGGCAGGTGTGTGTGTGTGTGTGTGTGTGTGTGTGTGTGTGTGTGTGTGAATATATGTGTGAGTGTGTAGAAATGTGAAATGAATGTGAGTCAAAATTCATCATTAATACCCAGCTATACATTTTATAATATCTTAGTCATTTCTAGTAAGTGAATAAATTTAGCCCTCAAAGTTGACATCTTGGAGACAGTGTGGCACTATGGAAAGACTATTGGATTAGGAATCAGGGAACCTGGGTTGAAATCCTGCTTTAGCTACTTACTCTCTATTTTACTTTAGATAAGATACTTGACCTTTCTAGGCTTCAGTTTGCTCATTGATAAAACATGTAAGTATTACTTTTTGTTGTTCAGTTATTTCAGTCATGTCCAACTCTTTCTCATCCCATTTGGGTTTTTTTTTTGACAAAGATACTGGAGTAGTTGTTATTTTCTTCCCCAGTTATTTACAGATAAGGAAACTGAGGCAAAAGGGGTTAAGTGACTGGCCCAGAGTCACATAGCTAGTAAGTGCCTGAGGAAAGATTTGAACTTAGGAAGATGGGTCTTCCTGACTCCAGGCCTGAACTCTATCCACCTGTTCCCATTTCAAGGTAATTGGTTTCTTTTGTAAACCTATGGATTTTATTTTTTGTGTTTAAAAATCATTTCTGAAAAAGAGCCTCTAGATTTCACTAATCTGCCAAAGGTGTCCTAGATACAAAAAACCAAAAACAACAACAAAAAAAACATATGAATCCCTAAATTCAATGAAAGATTTCATCTTCCTCTTAAAATGTTTCCTCACAAAGCAGACATGGCAGTGACAAGGAAACCTCTATATATTTTATTTTTTCCTCCAGAGCTGCTGATACCTTATAATGTAAGAATCAAAGGATACCAGTAATTTAGGAGAGAAATCATAAGAGCTAATATATATTTCATACATATATACATATGTGTAGTGTTTTAAGATAATTCATAGTAAAAGATATGTCTGTTCATGGGCATATATGTGTATACAAACACATGCACACACACAGACATCTCCACTTCAGAGATTAGTAAGCTGAGGCTGAGAGAAGCGAAATATCTCGTCCAGGGTTATTCAAGTAGTAAATATCTATGGCCAGATGTGAACCACAATGGCTATCTAGCTGCTCATGCAGAATAGTAAAAGAGATTTGGTCTTTTTATTTGTTTGCTTCAACAGTTCTACCAACCCAATCTTTTTTTTTAAATTAATACTGGAAATTCTTGAAACGAAATGCTCATCTCAAAGGATCTGTCTTGAGTAGAGGCATGAGGAGGAAGTAACAGTTTGTGTCCATGTTTCAAAACCACACATCATATTCACCAAGTAATTTCATAGATGTGTCCTATTATAGAATCACATGCACCATGTAGATAGATTCAATTATTTCTAGATGTACTAAATGGCAAGTCCAGCTCACTAATTACACTTTCTGGATGGCTTTGAGCTCCATGGAAGAAATACATTAGAGAATTGTAAAATAAATAGCAATAAGTAATAACTGCAAAGATGATCATCATCTCAATAAGAGGCCCATCCAATATGCTGACATGAAATGAGAAGTTGTATTGCAACTTACATACAAATTTACACATTGATGTCTGGGGAAAAGCAAATCCACCAAATGAAGCAAATTTAAAGGACATTCAATAAACATGTATGAAAAAAAATTTACAAAGCATTTTGTTTCACACAATCCTTACCTTAAAACTAGAGGGAGGCAACAAGCCACAGTAAGGCTGCATATTACCCACAACACTCCTGAGTTCAATTGGAACCAGATTAAATGTAATTGGGAAACATTTAACAAAATAAACATACAAGAAAACACAGCTAATATCAAATTTAAAAACTAAGTCAAAATGCAGCCTATGGGGATCTTTATGTGTGGATTAGTGACCCCTAATTCAATTTGACTTACAAATAGAATTGGGGCTTACAAAATTATTTTTTTCTCAAGAGAGACCTGTAAAGGAAATGATGGTGAAGACAGTGATGCTAGATTAGGTTAAATCTCAGAAAAAAACATTTAACTGATACCTAATTACTTATTTAACACCCTTGAAAAATATGATAAAAAGAACTATGAAAAAGACAGTTAATATTTCATACAAAAGGGACATTTGGTTGTTTTTCTTTGAATATTGTCTGGATACCATTCATTTATGTAAAGACCTTTAGGTGGTTCTCAGTGCCAGTCCAATAAAGTATGAATTGATCCAGACATTCAAGTCTTTCCACAAAAGGGCTCTAGTCTACCTATCTGTCATATTATTTTACTTCATCTATTCAAACTGGAATGTTATCACCTCTCACCTCTTTTCATTCTTCTCTTATCTGTCTGTCTTTGCTCATGCAATGTCCAAGAGAATTCCCACTTCTCTCTCTCTATTTGTTCAAGTATATACATACTTTCAAAGTCTAATTCTGTTGCCAACCAGAATTGGAAAGCCATGTCCATCATGAAGACTTCTCTGCTCCAAACTTCAGTGACTTCCTTTTATCTCTTCGACAAAATAAAAATCCTCTATTTTGTTTTTAGTCTTTTGTAACTTGTTCTTTTCCTACATTTTCAGATTTCTCATACCTTAATCCCCTCTAAATATTCTGAAATCCAGTGACATGATTCTCTTTGCTTTTCCTCACAATGGACATTTATTTCATCTCTCATCTTGAAGCATTTGCATTCAATGTCCCCCATGCCTGAAACAGTCACCAGCTTCAGTTCCTTCCTTGACTTCCCTGCTTTTCTTCAGGGCTCACTAAAATACCAGCTTCTGCAAGAAGCTTTTCCCTTTTTTCCTTAATCTTAGTGCCTTCTGTCTGAGATTTCTCCAAATTTATAGTGTGTGTGTGTGTGTGTGTGTGTGTGTGTGTGTTGCTTGTAAATATTTATTTGCTTAGTATTTACCCATTAAATCATGAGCTCCTTGACGGTAGGTTTTTTTTTTCTTTTGGTCTTTCTTTCTATTACTAGTGCATAATATAGTGCTTGGCACACAACAGATGCTTACAAATGCTTACTGATGAGATCTCCATCTTAAAATTTTTATTCAATTTTTGCCTATATATTAAAAAAATTATCTTACTCTCCCTTGTCTAATAGAGCATCCTTGAAAGTAGAGCTTTTGTCTTATGTATCTTTGTATTTCCAGGGCTGACAAGAGTGCCCTGAAAATAGTAGGCATTTAAGAAATATTTGTCATATAGAATTGAAGCCTTTTAACTTCTATGCTATTTTGTGTATATATATATATATATATATATAAGTTTTCTTAAAATTCCTTTAAAAATGCAAGGAACCTCCAAATAAACAGAAGATAGGTTATATATGAAGGTATAAAAAATCAAATTATAAGAAACTTCTGGATAAATATTACTAGAATAGAAACAATTAGAAAACTGAGGTGGATTTTAGCAGGAAGTATTCTTTACTTTCATAAAATACAATTGACAAATCTGGTATTAGGACTTTATTCCAAAGAGCAGCTGCACATGTGAATCATGTTCTATGCCTTCTACAATTATAATTTTGTGGATTGACAATTGATATTCATAACAAAGATGCTAAAAGAATATGAAGTAAATTCTCAATAGTCAAGAGTGATTAAATTCTCTAGTCTTAATGCTAACTAGGTATTGATGCTGGCTAGCTTAAAGCTTTCATCTAGTCTATGATATACACTGGGACATACATGCTTTAGAAGTTATCCAATATTTCTTAGAGAGTTGTGGGAAAATGGGCATTGAGATAGCCAAGAGTTAAACAAAAGAAAGAGAGCAGTCTTTACTGCCCTTGGAAAGTTGCAAAGTTCTTTTAATTACTATAAACTTTCCCCTTTTCATTAATACCACTATGAATAAATATTTATTAAATTTATACTACATTTTATGCAGGGCAGCTAGGTGGTAGAGTTGATAGAGCTCCAGATCTGGAGTTAGGAATAGCTGAGTTCAAATCCAGCCTCAGACACCAGCTGTGTGGCCCTGGGTAAGTCACTTATTAATACTCTTGGCCTCAGTTTCCTCATCTGTAAAATGATCTGGAGAAAGAAATGACAAACTATTCCAGCATCTTTGCCAAGAAAACCCCAAATGGGGTCATGAAGAATTGGACATAACTGAGGAACAACAAATATGTTATACTTTGCCAGGCACTATGCTTAGCCCTAGAGATATAAAGGAAAGAAAAAAATTGGTGCCTTCCCTCAAGGAACTCACATTCTATTGGGGGAGACAACCTACAAATAATTATGTGTATACAAAATGACTCAGAGGAAAGTCATTAGCAGTATATGTAGGGGAGAGAAGTGGTAGGACCAGGAAAGATTTCTTACAAAAAAAGGGAATTAAGCTGAACCTTTAAAGAGATAAGGAGAGAGAACATTACAAGGCACTAGAAAAGCCATTACAAAGTTAAGGAATAGGATGATGGAATCTTATATGTGAGGAAGAGGATTAAGTCAGATCTTAGCTAGATTTTAGGGGAAGTAAATAAAGGGAGTAAAATAAGAAGTTCCTTTAAGAATACTGGAAAGGTAGGAAGGGGACAGGTTGGGGAGGCATTTACAAGTAAGAGTATTTTATATTTAATCCTGGAGTTAATGTGAAACTATCGGAATTTATTGAATGGGAGCTGGGGGGAGGGAGAGGATGGCAGCTAATGTGGTCAGAACAGAATTTCTTGACACAAAAGGTAATACTTTTAGTATTAAAGTTCTTCTGGAAAATATATTGCGTGACTGTGGATCATGGAACACCACATAGAACTTAAGGAAGAAAGTTTAAGTTTCCCTAAAGGGTACAAAAAAGCCATGTGGTATGTGCTGTTTTGAAGCACATCTTTAGGCAAAAAGAATTGTGAAGTAGTGTAAAAAATATCGTCAAATAAATATGAGATCAAAAATAGTTGATATTCCATATTGAGTTAAGGATTACCAATGCATAATCCGTATCTTCTGCTATGTTAAAATAACAGGAGTGTTCAAGGACAAACCTCAAGCTTTTGAGTTGTCACCAAGGGCAATTCTATGGGAGGTCATGAAAGAGAGGCACATACAATGGACAGGTGTGGATAGGCTACACTCTGCATGGCTGAAGAGAATGCCCATATCTGCAAGAACACAGATCCAATCAAACATCAGAGCAAATCAGATAAACTTGAAATAACAAGAATATTTGCTTAACTAAGCCTATTTTTCCAACAAATCTGGATGAATTGGAGTTTAATGTATTTCAATCAATTACTTAATCGCTTTGGGTCTTAGTTCCCTCATTTATAAAATGAATCTTAGATGAGATGATCTTAAAGGTTTTTTCAGCCTCTGAAGATAAATGTTTGATTCCATCACCATGACACACAAACTGCCTTTACATGAAGTGGCTCATTTGTTTAAATGTGAGCAATAGTTTATTGATTAGATTCTATTAATTAAATGATGTATTTCCTCAGATAGA
Source organism: Petaurus breviceps papuanus (assembly GCF_028583685.1). Classification (NCBI taxonomy): domain Eukaryota; kingdom Metazoa; phylum Chordata; class Mammalia; order Diprotodontia; family Petauridae; genus Petaurus; species Petaurus breviceps. Next base: position 17,432,420 of record NW_027186492.1, read on the forward strand.
AAGTATAAAACAACAGACTAAACAATGGATTTAGCTAGCACAAAGTTATGTGGGAGTTGGGTGACATTATTATGAATATTCATGTTCTACAGTACTGTTTCTTCTATAAAATGGGAACAACTCTATTTTGATCCAAACTTGCCAGTTGTCATTCCCCTGGGGCACTAAGGCAGGCAATGTTTTCCATTATCTCTGTGTTGTTGTTATCCAGGCATATTTGTGTCTAACTCTTTGTGACCCCATTTTGGATATTTTTGGCAAAGATACTTCAGTGGTTTCTCAATTTGTTCTCCAGTGTATTTTACAGATTAGGAAACTGAGGCAAAGAGGATTAAGTGACTTGCCCATGGTCACATAGGTAGTAAGTGAATGAGGCTGGATTTGAACTCAGCTCTTCCTGACTCCAGACCCAGCACTTTATTACTGTGCCACCTAGGTGCTTTATTGTTTGGATAGAAAAAAATAATGATGGCTTTTAATTTATGCGATGGCGGCTTGGTAGAAGAGTAAAATAATAAAAAGTGAACCTATTCATACTTTATCTAAAACATGTTCAAATTTGCAGTGTTGCTTTAATAATCTGCTGGGTGTTTTTTTCTTTTATTTTTTAAACTTTTCCATAAAGTCTGGTTGTATTTCCCAATCTCACCTGAAAGGTCTCTTATCTTAGATTCTAGGTGATCCCCCTTGATTTCTGCACTGATTGCTTATATAGCTTAGGAGAAATAACAGATTTTAATAAATAACATCTTAGAGTACAATTGAAAAGAATTAAAAATATGCCAAAGTGCTTCCCAAGCATAATTCAGCTAAATTAATACTAAATCATCATCACAATAATTATTTATAGTCATTTAAAAATTATTATCAGTAAGAGAATGCTGTAAAGCCTTTCCTTTCATCCTTCTTTCTGCAACATTTATATCTGACTTAGTCTCTGCTGTTTCGAAGTCCAATGTCCTGCAGCAAATGTTGCCAGCAATACTGAATACTTTCAATTAGTAGTTCTCTACTTCTCTGGTCGCTAAGCAACTGACCTGTGGTGAAGAATACATAATGATCTTCTGCATAGCCACCTTGAGTGGCAGAACATGTAGGCTTTAGAAGTTCCATTTGCTCTCTAGTATTGATGCTACTATGCCTGTAAATTACACAGCAGTGTTTAATATTGCTTTGATATAATAAACTTAGAGAGTAAAGTGAACACTGAAAAATGTGGGTATGCACATAAGACAGAAAAACATCATCCTTTGCCTTTCATGTTCAACATCATCTTGTTTTTCTAAAGAAGCAATCAGCTTTATATGCTTAACATAATATAAAATTATATTACACAGAGTATATAGGTTAATCATTTATGAAAGCAGAATTCAGTGGAACAGTGGAGATGGCATAAAGGATGAGGAAAGAGCAACTGGTAGATAAATAATGCTGCTTTGTATTAGGGAAATATTGGGAAAACACATAATGGAAAAAAATGCAAATGGAAAACTATGAAATGAGTTAAACTGAGAAATATGTGCATATTTAGTCATGTGCCCCTAAAGGTCTAAAAGTGAAATATGTCAATGGGAGTTAGCAAGAAAATTGGTATTTTCCCCTTTGATACTTTTCACTCACCACATTAAACAGATTTTAAAAATAAATTTGATTCCATAGAATTCCAAGTACACAGACCCACAGTAAATTAACTGAGTAGGTCATTTTATGTAGCCTGTATCAATACAGAGATGTTTAGAAGGGAGACTAGGTTTTTCTATCCTTGCAGTTTGTCTGGATTACGTATTTCATTGTCACATCCTCTTTAAAATGGAGACATTGTCTTGCTTTATGTACCAACTCTGATTTAAGGTATAAGATAAAGGGGTATTTTTTTTCACAATTATCAAATTCAATCTACTTTATTATACTGCATACTAGTTGCTAGCAGTAATGGCAATGCTACTCCGCATAATAAAAACACTGGTAAGGTGAACACAAATCTAAAGGACTAGCATATTAACATTTACCAATAAAGGAAGAAATGAATAGCTAAAAAAATCCAGCTAAGGCTGTATGATGTACTTGAAATTTAAAATAGGAATTTCATTACTTTTAAATCTATCAATGCCCTGTATATTTTAAGGCATTTCATCTTGATAGCTAGAACCTAAACATTTAATTTCCCTTGTTAAACCACATTCTGTGAAGACATCTGTGAGAAAGACCTTTACTACCTACCATAACTTTAATTACGTAGTAGCTTTGGTGTGACAAAGCCTTTCGGTTTAGGTTTTTTAAGATAAAAATTCAAATCCATTGTATTTTGTAATGCATGAGATTTATCAAAGATGATAGAAATGTGGTATTTAGGTGATGACAGATAAACAGAAGAATTGAATGATAGAAGGAGGGAGGGGGAAACAGGAAGGAGAAAGAAAGAATAGATAGTAAGATGGGAGAAAGAAGGATAATGTTTTATAAATTAGGATGTTTACAATACAATATTTTGAAAATAGTCTAATTAAACGAAGCAATCAGTGAAGGGAGTGGGGGTGGGAAGTCATTTAGCAGGTTCAGCACTGTGTATGATTTTGTTCACAGTTTACGATTAGTAATGTGTACTTGGAGAAACCATCTTTTAGGACTTTTAACAATTTCTCCCAAGCATTAAATGTATGACTAAAGGAATTCATGAGAGTGTTGTGATAAAATCATGTCTACAGGGCAGGGGTCAGGTCTCTCTTTAGGCCAGAATATTATAAGCAGGACTAAGAAATACATAGGAATACCACTGACAGGCTCCATGCTTGGAAATTCTCATCTGGTTTAGGCCGATAGATGGATTTTCTAACGCGAAAGGAGAACTAAGTTATAGGTGTTCTGTATTTGTGTTCTCAGTTCTTCCTTTCCAATTGCACTAGCTAGAATTTGTCCTTGCTGAACTTGTTTTGGGTTACTTCTTGAACTTATCCAAGTACATATAAATTAAAATCACCTATCTTCAAAGGTGTTACCTATTTCTACAGCTCTATATCATCTGTAAATTCAATGAACTGCCATTGTTTAGTCCATCATTCAGCTCACTAATGAAAATCTTAAGAACTAGATAAAGGATAACATTATCCTTTATGTTACTTGAGTTTGTCACTAATTTGGTGATAACTATTTCCTGGCTGTCCCTCCAGGCAATTATGCTAATGACTAATGTTTATATAGTCTAGAACTTGTTTTCCTTTTAAAAAAATAGAATAAAAATAAATTAAAATGTTGCTAACAGTAAAATTGAAAAAAGAAACAACCTTGTAAAAGGGTGAATGATTTTAAATGCCTCTTTCACAGACTAACATTAGACTTGTCTAACTGGTCTTAGGTCATGTCTTTAAAGAATGGTTATAATTGCTGAATGCTTTAGTTTTTGCCTTTAAATCTTCATAGTCATAAATAAACTAACCTATTCACATATTTCATCTTCTGTAACTTGCTAAGCCTCAGGCCCTTCTATCCCCATTTCCCCTCAGACAATCATTTCAAATACCTATTATCCTTGTGATAATTTGTATTTTCATTTAGATCAATGCACAGGTAGACAAGAATGTTTCGAAAAAGAAACTTGAGAGAATAATGCTTTTTGGCTTGACATTACAGAATTAAATAAGAAATAGTATAAGCATAAAATGAATGAAAAATAGGATAAAAAACCCTTTCCATTATATAATGCAATTAAACTAGAAAACAGGAGAATCTAAATACCCTTAATAAAAATAGATGGTGAATAATGCATTATGTATATACCAGCAATAAAGATTTTGACTTGAAGGCATAAATTCTCCAAGAACAGTATGAAGATTTAGCCATGTGACTCCCACTGAGTCAGTTGGAGTTATTTGGCTAAATCTTTGTGTGCTGCTTTGAAATTGAAGCCTAAAGACTGAGAACTAGTATAGTACCTTTCCCTTCTTTCATTTTTATCTTTTTCTGGGACTTTTCAAATCCAAATCCAACCAATCTGCCTCTGAGAAACTACTGCTATATTATACATACAACTGTTTAAGATGTACTAAATATAGGCTGGATTTCAGCAAATCAGAAATGACATAAAAAGCTATGTGAGAAAGTGCTGTCTAATTATTTGAATTGTGTTAACTTTAAAAAGGCACATTCTAAGGGTGATATGGATTGGCTAGGTCATTTCTCTATCTTCCAAGTTTTGGAGAATATTTTCTGAGTGAGAGAGGTAAGATATGAATGCGTAAAGACAGTGTGAATGATGAGAAGGTCTGAAGTTAAGGCCTACATTTTCATTTGAGTGAAACTGAACTTAGTGGTCATCATTTCTATAGACCAATATAATAACTTTATAGCCATCTTATCACTTTTTGAGTTTCTTTCAGAAAGTACCATTTATTGAGATTTAAGGGGGGAGTTTTGTGAAAGATATCTCAATAACAATCTGCATGCAGTCACTCCTTTACTCCTACTCCTAGTCTTTAGAATGAAACATCTGTCTTTACCTACACAAAAGTTAATGTTTCATTGTGAGATTGTTAGCCAGATGTATTGTTTCAGACCCTCCACACTTAGGGTCTCCCTCATACTTGGCAGATGAGGCTCTGCAGGATTCAAAACACTAGATGGAGTTAGCATCTCAGATAAGATATACTTTTGTCTCTTGCTATGCTGCATCTTATCTGAAAGCTGCTACTATTTTACCTTAACCTTACTTATTTACCTTAACCTTTCCTCTCTATTCCTCTCTTCCCTTCCTCTCCCTTCCCTCTTCCTTTCTAAGCCTTTCTATCCCTCCTTCCTCTCTTTCTTCTTTAGTTTACTCTTAAAATAATTTGTTCTAATTATATAGATACAGTGAAATTGTAGTAGCTGAATTTTAGGCTTTTCTTCCATCTACTTTCTTATGCAATCATTGCCATATGGTTCTAGGGCCTAGAGTCTTTGGCTCCCTTAGCCTCTTATCAAACTTAGTTTGTTGTTTTCTCCCCATGCTTCTTCCTGCATAAGGTTCCCTATAAGACTACTGCTCTACTCTATTTCTGACCTTGTGTCCACACCCACATCTAATGACTCAGTCCTTTCCTAATTTCCCTCTCATTGACAGGGACTGTAGGATAAAAACTCCTCTAGAATCACGGGATCTAGGAACTGGACACTTTTTCCTTCTATTACCCTATTGATTCTAACCATTGCATTGTCCACAGCATGCATTTTACCATTCATGCCCTCTCCTTTCCCACTTGACTATCTCTCTAAGGCCCAGACTTATATATAGGGATGGGTGGGTTTCACTGACCGAACTGACAATGTAATCTTCATTTAGAAGGGTAGGCTCTGGCATCACATATACAAAGAGACATGTAATTATGTATTTTTAGGTCAAACCTGTGATTTCATCAATGTTGGGAACTTCAGGTAAGGAATTCTCTCTACGATGCAAATTTGCAGTCATTTTGCAACTTCAGAGTCTGAGAGAACTGTCTGAGGCACTAAAAAAAAACCTAAGTGACCAAATATAACCAGTATGTGTCTGAGGTGGGATTTGAATCTGGGTCTTCCTCATTCTTCATTCTTTAACCTGGAATGGCTCTCACAAATAAACCTTATGTAAAACATAATATATTAAAGGTTAAAAAAGAAATATAACAAAGTTATGGGAATAAAGTAGGGAGAAAGAGGGAGACAGGGAGAGAGGGAGACAGAGAAAGAGAGAGAGAGAAAGAGAGGGAGATAGAGAGAGGCAGAGACAGAGAAAGGCAGAGAGACAGAGAGATAAAGACAGAAACAGAGAGACAGAGAGAGAAAGAGACAGAGAGAAAGACACAGAGAGAGGAAAGAAAAAAGGAAAATATTATCAAAGAAATAACAATTCATCTGGAACTTGAAGTAGAAGTAAAATTCCAGTCTGAGGAATGTAGTGGAAAGGACAAGAAAGGGAAATAGACTAGTATGAACAAAGACATAGATTAAGTCAAATTCAGGGTATGGTCAATAAATGGTGAAAAATCTGGCTGTGTCAGAACATAAAATATGTAAAGAGGTATAACAGGAGATATTGTTGGAAAAAATAAACTAGGTTAGAATCTAGTGGACTTTGAAATTCATATCAAAGAGTTTGGGCTTTGTTCATTATATGATTAGGAGCCAATGAAGATTTTTGAGTGGGAGATTAACATGATCAAGAATTATTCCAGGGAGATTGTTGGAGTACCAGAATGTAGGGTGAATTATGCAGGGGGAGTCAAAATCAAGTAAAAGAGTACATCTATAAGGCTTTTGTATAAACTCAAGTGAGATAATAAAGTTTCAAACTAACAAGAATGCAAAGTACAGGGCAGATATAAGAAACATTTTGAGTATTTATTTGATATGTTTTAATGACTAAATGGTTGAAAGAGTTAAGGGAAAGGGGAAAATAGAAAATCATTTCTAGGTTTCTAGTTTGGGTGCTGGGAAAATGGTTACTTTTTGAAAGAAACAAGGTATTCATGATGAGGAGCTGGTTTGGGAGGAAAAACAATTTCAATTTTGCCAATGTTGAATTTGATATACAGAAGAAGTCAAGCAGGGAGTTGGAAATGTAAGTATGCACTTTAGGGAGGGAAAAGACATCAGGCATACAGTTATAAATTTAAGTGTCATTTATGTGGAGGTGATAGTCAAAGAATCAGCATGGGAAAGACTGTAGAGAAAGGAAAGGAGCTATGATAGAATCTTTAGGGGATTTTTGTATAGTCAGTATGTAGAGAGCATGTCCTGAAATAATTAACTCTCAGAAACTGAGGACAAGTTTAGTTAAAAATAAAGAGGTAAATGAAGTTAATATGAAAATGAAGGTAATATCAATAAGAATAAACATTAAATGAATGATATTAACTGACTGTCAATTTGATTGAACAAATATTTATTAAATGCTTGTTACATGAAAGGTCTACATAGAACTAGTTATTGAGAATACAAACACTAAAATAAAACATCTAAGGATCTTCAAGAAGTTTCTATTCAAGGAGGTAGTGTGTGTGTGTAGGAGTGTAGTATCACACATGTATAGACAAATTAGAGGTGATATAAGTTGAGGAGGGCAATTTGGTAGCACAGTAGATAGAGCATTGGGCCTGGAGTTAGGAAGACCTGAAAGACTTGAGTTCAAATGTGGCTCAAATCCAGCCTAAGACACTAGCTATTTGACTCTGGGCGAGTAATTTAACCCTGTTTACTTCAGTTTCCTCATCTGTAAAATGAACTGGAGAAGAAAATGGCAAACTACTTCAGGATCTTCCAAGAAAACCCAAACGGGGTCATGAATAATCTGCCATGAATAAAGAAATGACTCAACAACAACCAATAATTAAGGAGGAAGAGAGCCACTAATAACTAGGAAGGGGGAAGGGAAGAAACAGTGAAATATGTACCCCCTCCCATCCGCACCCCACATACACACAAATAGCAACTGAGTTTAACTTTGAGGGATGATTAGGATGGAATGATCTGACTGGCAAATATGGAAAAGGAAGACATTCCAGGCCTAGGTGCATGCAAAGGAGAGGGAGAGAGTTTTTGGAGTTAAAGGAAAAATTGGTGATTCAGTTTTACTATTACATCAAGTATTTAAAGAGGAATAATATTAAATAATTTTTTAATTATGAGGGTCAGTGGGGAGTAACTGACTTTCTATAAGCAGGGAGGTGATCTGTGCCTTGGGAAGATTATTTTGGGAGCCATGTGAAGGTTGGATGGAAGAGGAGAGAGAATAAAAGCAAGGAGATCAATTAGAATAATATTGTGAAAGCCTGAACTAGAGAGCTTTCTCTGCAGGTAGAGAAAAGGGAAAGATACAAGAAATGTTGTAGAGACAATAAATTTTTAAAAATGGGCATGAAAAAGAGGGAAGAATCCAGGATGACTAGGCCAACAGAATGGATGAGCAGACATGTCAACCAGGCAGTCAATAATGCAGGTTTGTAATTCAGGGGAGTGGTAAAAGAGACAGACAGACAGATAGACAGATAGATAGATGATAGATAGATAGATAGATAGATAGATAGATAGATAGATAGATAGATAGATAGATAGATAATTATAAATAGAAATTTAAATAGATTTAGAAGTGGGGTTTCCTGAGTAGAGATAATTGAACCAATGAAAATTGATAAGATCATAGAGATTAGAAAATTAAAAGACAAAATGATTCAGCTTCCTCATTAGTCTTCTTGCTTCAGGTATCCCACTGCATTAATTCAAACTCCCCATGCATGATAAAATGATCTTTTCTAAGGCTCAAGTCTGAATGTGTCACTCTTCTCAACAAACTCCAGTGGCTCCTCATTATCTCTATGATCAGATAGGAACTCCTCTCTTTGGCACTTGATATACTTAATAATCTGGCCCTGTCAACCTTCATCCTTATCATATTTTACTCCCCTTAATTCATATTATCGTCTACCCAAAATGGCCTTCACGCTGTTACTCATACACAACATCATGTCTTCTATCCCCATGCCTTGCCACTGAATGTTTGCCATGTCAAAAACATGCTCTGTCCTCACCAATGCCTTTTAGAATCCATAGTTACTTTAAAGTCTAAGGTCAAGGACCATATTATACAAGAAATAATTTTCTTATTCCCACCACTCTTATTATATATCCCAAATGATCTTGTATGTATTTTTATATTAATGTGTATGTGTATGCATATGTGTGTGTATATATATATATTTATATGTGTTGCCTTCTCCAACTAAATTGTTAATTCCTCATTATCAAGAGCTACTTCACTTTTGTCTTTGTATCACTAAAAATTAGTACAGTGTCTGACATTTAGCATTTTCTGAATAAATAGCTCTTGACTGATCCAGAACAAGACCTTTACAAATATCCATACTTAGGAGCTAGGAGCGTTTTGATAATCCAACAAAGGAGATAGAGAAGGAATTATCAGACAGGAAAGAAATCAGGAAATTTTGTAGAAGCCAAACTATAGGGAGGTTAAAAAGGACAAGGATGTAGAAAAGACTACTCTATTTATTGGATAATAGTACACTGGTAAACTTGGAGAGAGTAGTCTCAGGAAAGAGATGACATCAAGCTAAGTTACAAGGCTTTGGAAAGTAGAGAAGTAGAGCCAATGAGTGTCCATACTTAATTCTAAGAGTTTGGTAGAGGAGACCAAAGAGAGATCAGATGAAATCTTTTTAATTATGTGGAAGGCCTCGATGTTCATTTTTTCAATTTTATACCTCTCTCTCTCTCTCTCTCTCTCTCTCTCTCTCTCTCTCTCTCTCTCTTTCTCTCTCTCTCTCTCTCTCTCTCTCTCTCTCTCTCTCTCTCTCTCTCTGTCTCTGTCTCTCTGTCTCTGTCTCTCTCTGTCTCTCTCTCTTTCTCTCTCTCTCTGTCTCTCTGTCTCTCTGTCTCTGTCTCTCTCTGTCTCTGTCTCTCTGTCTCTGTCTGTCTGTCTCTCTCTCTGTCTCTGTCTCTGTCTCTCTCTGTCTCTGTCTCTCTCTTTATCTCTCTCATCTACCTTTTGTTGTTTCTTTGTTTCCTTTCTTCCTTCTTTCCCTCCTTCCTTTTTTTTCTCTTCTACACATTACTTTCAAAACTGTCCTGCTTTTCTGAATCCCCTTCATTTACCTTCTATGTATTTAAAGATATTTGTATGTATAAATACATACATACATATATATGTGCATGCATATACATATACACACACACACACATATATATATAGCACCTTCTTTTTGACACTATTTCTCCATGTATCCTTAAGAACACATTCCCTTTCTAAAATTAAGGAAAGGGAAATATAAAACTCTTAAAAATATGTATAATCAAGCAAAACAAATCCATGCAGTGACATTTCCAAAAATACATGACTCCACACATTTTGCTTATTACCTCTCAAAGTGGGTATCATGTTTCATCACAGAACAAATGGAGAAATAGTAGCTTACTCTATTGATAGTGGTTCTTAAGTTTCTTAAGGTTGTTTTTCTTTGCAATGCTGCTATTCTGTATGAAAGCATGTTCTCTTGCTTCTGCTCACTTCATTATCCCTCACATTACATTACCCAGTTATACTTTTCTAAAATAATCTCTCTCATCTTTACTTATAGTGAAATGATATTCCATTACATTCAAACACCAAAATTTGTTCAGCCATCCTCCAATTGTCTGATAGGTCACATAAGGCACATTTTTTGGATTCCTTTATACCCCCAACACCTCCTCCCGCTTTTTAAGTTCTCTGGGATAAAGAATCTTGTTTTGCTTGCACCTAATCCCTCTCTGGTAATATCCTCCCACAACCTGACACTCCCATTCCATTCTTTTTTAAAATTATTTTTTCCCATCAATTGTGTATATATTCATTCAAACTTCCTTTGTTCCTCTCAGAGTGAAGTTCATTTGACGACCAGTCCCACCACTCCTTTCTTTATAGTTAGATAATCTCATTTATGAAAGATAGCAAGTTGTCTCCTTCTTCTCCCTCCTTTCCCTCTTCTTCCTCCTTTCCATTTACCCTCTTCTATCACTCCCCTTCCCACAAGGTTCAGGCCTAACCTTGACCTTATAATTGGTTTTTTTTTTAGATTTTTATTAATTTGTTTGTTTCCTTTTAGTTTACAGGATTCAATTCCACAATTCCTTCAGTTTCACATTTTGTCCCCCTCCCTCCCCTCTCTCCCCCATGGCAGCTTATAGTCAAGTATGGGATCTGTAAATACTTTCACCTTATACATTAGTCAGGTTATAAGGACAGATTGTACCAGCTGGAATGAAAAATGGTAAAGAGGACATAAAACCAAATAAGAGAAGGAAAAAGATCAGGTATTTTGCTTCCACTTGGATATAAACTTAGTTCTTTCTAGTTCTTTCTCTGGATGCACATATTTCTCTCCATCATGAGTCTTTTGGGATTGACTTATATCACTGCATTGCTGAGAAGAGTCCAGTCTATCAAAGTTGTTGACCTTCTAATTCTTAAGAAATTTAAGCCTACTCCTTTGTAGTAGGGCCTATTCCTCTTTGTTTCCAAAGCTTCATTTGTTTATAGACTTGTGGCTTAACTACTTTCTCCTCTCTTGAATTTTGCTTCCTGTAATTTTGTGGATGTCTAAACTTTTTTTCTTCTTTGGGCTAGTTTCTGTAGTCTCTAATAGGGGATACTTACAGATAGTTTTCAAAAAAAAATTAAAGGTAGATTTGTAAGAAATTGGCAAATACATTCTTATCAGAATTTTTATTGTGCTCCATCTCTGGCCAGAAATCGGTCAATCCTTTATAGTAAGCCTTGATTCTGAAATCCAAATCTCGTTTATAGATTTTATCTCATAAGCCATCTGTTCACTTTCCAAATTAATTTTTCTTTTCTGTATTCTTTGCCCCCAATGGACAAAAATGAGGTAAACACAATTTGTACCCTTATGATCATCAGTTCCTTGCTGGAGACTTCATCATCTTTGGCCTTCTGGTAGTCTTGCCCATTTGAATTGCCAGAAGTCAGTACTTCTCATCTATTTTGATGAATTTTATGTGATTCTCTACTATTTCTTTGTATCCATTGCCCAGGAAGACAATAGACCAGTTATGTTGGAGGCAAAGAGCTGTTTCATACATTCCCCCTCATCTTCCTGAGTCTACATTTTTAAGTTCCATTCCGCAATTCTCCTTTTTCATTCTTAATCCATTTTTAACTTCCTTAATTGTCCTTAATTTTGCTTCTTTTATAACTCTCAAATAGAATCCATATTCTGCTTTAAATTTTCTTCAATGCCTCCCTAGTTTCATCATATATCTTCTCCCTAATTTCAACTCCGGGTATACTTAACTCATCTAAGCCCTACAAGTCACCTGTGGAATTTTCTTTTTCTCATTCACTTCAGGTGTTCTTGTCTCCTGCTTCTTCTCCTAAAAAGTTATTCCACAGAAGCTAGAAGTTAGTATTTGTAAGGTTGGGATAGCCATTGAGGGGAACAGGATAGAGGACCAATCGATGAAGAAAACTAGGATTGACAAAGAGAAGTGAGGAATCAGTTGAGATAGTTTTATAAACTGTCTCATGCTGTTCTTATGAAGAAAATGGAACTATATGGATTAGCTGTTGCTCAGTTGTTTCAGTTGTGTCTGACTCGTTGTGACCCAATTTGGGATTTTCTTGGCAAAGATACTGGAATGGTTTGTCATTTGCTTCTCCAGCTCATTTTGCTCATGAAAAAACTGAGACAAACAGGGTTAAATGACTTACCCAGGGTCACACATTTAGCAAGTATCTAAGGCCAGACTTGAACACATGAAGATGAAACTTCCTGAGTCCAGGCCCAGAACTCAATCTACTGTGCCACCTAGCTGCCACAGATATGGACTATACAGTAATAAAATTAGAGGGATTTCGAACAAGTAGAATGGAAGGACTTAAACAGTTTTTGTTAAAAGTTCATTATTAATATGACAAGTGTTCTCCAGTGTAGTGCCCCAAGGATTAGTCATCATTATCCCTGTGATGTTTAACATTTTGGGCAATGATTTTGTTTAAAGGTATATGGATAGATTCCTTATAAAATTTACAGATGAAACAGAAGTATGTGGTATAGATAGCTGGGTGGTACAGTGGATAGAATGTTGGACCTGGACTCAGGAAAACCCATTTGGTTCTGGCCTGGATCTGTATAACTCTGGCCAATTCACTTAACCTCTTTCTGCCTTAGTTTTCTCATTTGTCAAATCAAGATAAAAATGCTACCAGACTCTTTTCAGGGTTGTTGTGAGGATAAAAATGAGATAATATTTGTAAAGCACTTTACAAACCGTAAACTACTATGAAAGTGATGATTATCATAATTATTTGTGTTGTTGTAATTATTAATATATAACATAATAAAAATTTAGTCATTTTACAAAATAATCTTGACAGGCTAGAAGACTGAGGTGAATCTAAATGAAATTCAATAAAGATTATGAAATCAGAAAGATTTAGGAGGAAATCTCAGAGAACATATAAGGCAAATATTTTATTTTATAGATGAGAAAACGGAGGTCCACAAACACAATTAAATTTAGTTTAAAAAAATCATATTCACAAATAGATGATGGGTAAGGAATGATTGCATAGTAGTTTGAAAAAATACTGAAGGATATTAATGGACTGTATACTTAATGAGTAGGTGGTATATTTTAGACCCAAAATCTTATGTGATGTTGGGCTACAGTTAGAGGCACATAGCATCTAGGAATAAAGATGTGATCATATCTCTATGTTCTGCTCTAGTCAGATCAAACCTGGGGCATTGTCTTTAGTTATGGATGTCACAATTTATGAAAGATATTGATAAACTTGAGTTTATCTAGAGAGGGACACCCGTGATGCGGAAGGATCATGAGATCCAAAGCTAGAAGGACCTCAGAAAACTTATAATACAATCACATCATTTGTCAAAGGAGGAAACAGGCCTAAGGAGGTTTGTCTACTTGACCAAGGACACATAGTTAAGAATCAGCAGGATTTGAACCTAGGTTTTCTTACTTAAGATTCAAAATTCTTTCCTGTCTACTACAAACTTGAGTTCAATGTCATACGAAATTGATTTGAAGAAAATAAGCATATTTAACCCTGATAAAAGACTAGGGAGGGCCATCATGGCTTTCTTTAAGTATTTGAAGAAGTGTCGTAGGGAAGGAAGATTAGACTTGTTTTATTTGACTAAACCAGGAACAATGCATAGAAGTGGCAATGAGGTAAATTTAGACTTGATATACGAGGGAAAAAAAACAGAAACAAAGAAATAACAAACACAACAAATCAAAAACACTTTCCTAATAACTAAAACTATATAATAGTGGAATAAGTTGCTTCTAAAGGTAGAAAATTTATTGTCATAAGAGGTCTTCAATCAGGCACTAGATGGCTACTTGTTGGGTCTGTTAAGGTAAATATTATTTTAATTACAAGGTAGACTAGATGGCCACTGAATTCCCATTCAGCTCTCATAATCTATGATTCTAATACTAAAGAGCATCAATTCATGGTAGAAGAACATTATTTGCTATAGGGTGGAAGTTATAGCTGAGGAGGTAGTTATAAAGCAGTCTTGCGTAGAAGATGGCTTATAATATGCTGCTATTGAGAACATAGTGTTTATGAAATCTGTGAGAATATTTTTCTAAACTCAGTCAAGGAAAACATAGAATCACAAAATCCCCAAATCCATCAAGTCCAACCCAAATCTGATTATGTTCTCCCACATAACCATTGAGTATCATTCAAAATTTGGTTAAATATGTATAAGAGAGGATTTCAGAGGCAGGCTATTCTGCTTTTGGTTAGCTCTAATTGTTAGGAAGCTTTCCCCCCACTTTCCTCAAGTCCAAATTTGAATTTACATATCTTATATTTATGGTTAAGAAGAGTAAAAATTTGATAATGTGCCTCTTAGCATTGCCCAAAGGGAAAGAGGATTTTGATTACAGATTAAGTATATAGTTCACTAATATTCTTCAGTATTTTTTCAAATTATTATGCAAACATTCTATACTCATCCTCTATTTGTGAATATGATTACTGAGTAAAAATACTCCTAATATATTGATAAGAAAATAAAGTGACTATTTGAAGTATATTTACCTTAAGAACAGCCATCATAGAAATAGGAAAACTCTGTGAGCTCCTCCCATAACCACTTCAAAAACCTATAAAATATGACTTTAAACAAATTTTAGAGCTATAAAACCCATAAAGTGACAGAGAGAAACAAATCTCCCCCTGAAGGCAGCCTGGAAGGACTAGAGGAAGTGTCCATCACAGTGCACTGGGAGTCAGGCCCAGCCCTACTTGAGCCCTTGGCCCAACCAGTAGGAGCTGGAGTGGACTTTGGGAGAGTTGATCACAAGAAGTAGTGGTGGTTTCCAGAATTATCAACCCATAAATGCCAAAGAAAAAGTAAAAGGCCAGAGTAGAACTCTGTGGGAACTGGGGGGGAATCAACAGTGGGTCTGGCCCTGCACCTGGGGAAGGAAGTGGCAGAGGTTTGGTGGCTGTGCAGCTGCAACTGTTTGGCTACTTCAGAGCCCCTGGCCTACAGATTCTAGGGGGAACAATCTACCATTGAGAGGGTAATCAGTCTTGTTGTAACCTGCTTGGATATGGATCACTGTCTAGGGTGGAGGTCCTGGGGTGTGTGGCCAGTGGCCCAGAGCTTGTGGGGGCTGCAGAGAGGGCACCCAACTAATAGCTCCTGTAGCTGTGAAAACCCCAACGATTTGGGACAAAGTTCTCCTCTCTGGAAGAAGAGTTCTAGTGTGGGAAAAGGGCAAAAGTCAAGGATTTGAGTGGCAACATGAACAAGCAAAGGAAGTAAAGCAAGCACAGCAATTAAATCTTGGATTCCTTTTTGTGGACAAAAAGGATGAAAGCATTGAATGGGAAGAAGACAAAGAAGTCAGAACTCCTGCACCAAAAGCTTCCAAGAAAAATATGAATAGGTTACAGGCCATCGAGGAGCTCAAGAAGGATTTTGAGAATCAAGTAAGAGAAGTTGAGGAAAAACTGAGAAGAGAAATGAGAATGATGCAAGAAAATCATCAAAAAAGAATCAACTGCCTCAGTGAAGAAAATAAAACCTAAAAAATGACTAACTCAAATGGCAAAAGAGGCCCAAAAAGCCAATGAGGAGAAGAATGCCTTAAAAAACCAAATTTGCCAGATGGAAAAAGAATCTCAAAAGTTCACTGAAGAAAATCATTCCTTCAGAATTAGATTGGAGGAAATGGAAGCTAATGACTTTATGATAAATCAAGACACTATTAAACAGATCCAAAAGAATGAAAAAAAATAGAAGGCAATGTGAAATATCTCATTGGAAAAGCTACTGACCTGGAAAATATATCCAGGAGAGATAATTTAAAAATTAGTGGACTACCTGAAAGCCATGATAAAAAAAATTAAAAAAAAAGAACCGAGAAATCATTCTCCAAGAAATTGCCAAGAAAAATTGCCTGGATGTTTTAGAACCAGAGGGCAAAATAGAGGTTGAAAGAATCTACCTATCACCTCCTCAAAATGATCCCAAAAAGAAAACTTCTAGGAATATTATAGCCAGGTCCCAGAGTTCCCAGATCAAGGAGAAAATTTTATAAGCAGCCAAGAAGAAACAATTTGAATATTGTAGAAACACAATCAGGATAACACAAGATCTAGCAGCTTCTACACTAAGGGATTGATGGGCTTGGAATATGATATTCCGGAGGTCAAAAGAGATTGGATTAAAACTAATAATCACCTACCCAGCAAAACTGAGTACAGTGTTTCAGGGGAAAATATGGTCATTCAATGAAATAGAGGACTTTCAAGCATTCTTGATGAAAAAACCAAAGTTGAATGGAAAATTTGACATTTAAATACAAGAAGCAAGAGAAGCATGAGAAGGTAAACAGTTAAAAGAAACCATAAGGAACTTATCAAAGTTGAACTATTTACCTTCCTACATGGAAAAACAATAATTGTAACTTATGAAACATTTCTCAGTATGAGGATAGTTGAAGGGAATATAAATGTGTGTGTGTGTTTGTTTGTGTGTGTATACATATATATCTATATAGGAGGGTATATGTTCATATGAATACACATGTAAGTGTGTGTATAAATGTGTACAAGTATACATCAACAGAGGGCACAGGATCAATTGAATAGAAAGGGATGATATTTAAAAAATAAAATTAAGAGGTGAGAGAGGAATATAATGAGAGGAAATAGGGAGAGACAGAATAGAGTAAATTATCATATATAAAAGAGGCAAAGGAAAACTGCTACAATGGAAGGGAAGAACAGGTAGACTAAAGGGAATGGGTCAACCTTACTCTCATTGAATTTAGCTCAAGGAGGGAATAACATACATACTAAACTACAAGAAAATAGGGGGAAGGGCATAAGAGGGTTGTTGATAGAATGGAGGGCAGATTGGAGAGGTGGTGAGTCAGAAACACACATTCTTGAAAAGGAACAGGGTCAAAGTAGAGATTAGAACAAGCAGGGGGGAGGGAGTTGGGATAGGATGGTGGGAAATAAAGTCAGTCTTTTGCAGTATATCAACTATGGAAATGTTTTGCGTAAATATACATGCACAACCTATATTGAATTCTTCATCTTCCCAGTAAGGGTGGGTGATGAGGGAAGAAGGTAAAGAATCTGGAATTCAAAGTTTTAAACTCAAATGTTTAAAAATATTATTATTATTATTTTACATGCAACTGGGAAATAAGATATATACGCACTGGGGGATGGAGATACATCTTGCCCTACCATAAAGTCAGAGTGGGGATAGAGGAGGATATAGGAGACAGAAGATTAGGGGATGGGGTATTCAGTGGGATCACTGTTTTGGGGTGGTGGGTAGGGGAAAGATGGAGAGAAAATTTGTAACTCAAAATCTTGTGGAAATCAATGTTGTAAACTAAAAATAAATATAAAATTTTAAAAAAAAGCAACCCTCCTCCTTCTATTTCAGTACTTAGCAAGAAAATCCCTGATTTGTTGGGGTCTCCTCTGGGAACTTACTAACTGAGAGGTAGTGTTTTATGCAATTTTTAATTTGGAGTTTTCACGTCGGGAATATCTCTCATTTTAAGTGAATAAATCACTTTTCCAATTGACTATTTTTTTAGTCTAATTGGCATGAAGCAGTTCCCCAGAGCATATTAAGATCCTCTAATATCTAGTTTCTTAGTCTACAAAGCTTAGAAATGCTTTCACTCTCTATATCCTCTATTCCTCCCCTCCTCAGTTTCCAATCTCAAAATATTGCCATCCTGAGAAATCTAGCTGAAGCTTCCAAGTGGACTACCTACTCTATCTTTTATCTTCAGAAATGTATATATATATAAAGACTGGAAGAGGAAGAGGAGAAAACAAAGAAGAAAAGAATGATTGAAGTAGTAGAATAAGGTAACACCAAAACAGAGAAATATAAAACTTCCAGAAGGAAAGGGTCATCAACAATGTCAAATGTTGCAGAGGTTGAGAAGGATGAGAAAAAGGCTCTTGGATTCAGTGATTAATTATTGCTGACTTTTTAAAGAATGGTTTCATTTAAGCTGTAAGATAAAGCTAGATTGCAAGAGTTTGAAGACTTAGTTAAGAAATATAGATTTCAAGTATAGGCTACTTAGTTGAGAAAGAAATGATAAAATTATAACTTGAGGGAAGAGGAACCAATAATATTTTTTTTTGAAATAAGGGAAACAAGATACAGGCAGAAACACACTGACTGAGTCTGATGACTTGCATTCAGATCCTTACCTTAATAGCCTCCAGCAAATCACTTAACCTTTAGGTGAATCACTTTCTTCAAATGTAAAAATGGCAGCAGAGGTTGTATTAGATGACCTCTGAAGTCCTTTCTATCTCTAGAGATATGAACCTAATTAAATTTTATAAAAATACTATAGACTTTAGAAAGTTTTAAGAGCAAAAAAGGAAGTAGCAAAGTGAGGGGAAAGGGAGAGAGAGAGAGAGAGAGAGAGAGAGAGAGAGAGAGAGAGAGAGAGACAGAGAGAGAGAGACAGAGAGAGAGAGAGAGAGAGAGAGAGAGAGAGAGAGAGAGAGAGAGTAATGGTATAAGAGCAAGGAAAAATTGAAAAGAGCAAGACTATAGAGAAGTTGAAGGACAATGGGTAAAATCACAATCAGAGAATTGCTTGCTGAGTGTAGCAACAGAACAACTGGAGAGGGGTCTTTTATTTTTTTTTTTAAGCAATTGGGGTTAAGTAACTTGCTCAAGGTTACATGGCCAGTTATTTCTGGGTGTGGTGCTAAGTATGAGATCCCAGGTCATCCTGACTCTGGGTCTGGTTCTCTTACTCACTGGCCACTCCTAAGCAATTGGGGTTAAGTCACTTGCTCAAGGTTACATGGCCCAGTGTTTCTGAGTGGGTACTAAGTGTCTGAGCCTGTATTTGATCCCAGGTCATCCCGACTCTGGGGCTGGTGCTCTTAGTTGCTGTGCTACCTGGCCGCCCCAGAGATAGGTCTTCTTAAAGGAAATTTCTATCAAATTAAGTTACCTTGATTGATTTATTATCTACACACTAGGACTATTTCTACTTAAGTCACTATTAGTCATCTAGAATCAGAGCCATCTGACACTTGGAAAATGCTAGGCACACATTACAAAATTCTTTCTTTTCCTTACTCATTCTAGGAGAGAGAATGAGGGACAGACACAGAGAGAAAGGAACAGAGAGATAGAGATGGGCAGATACACAGAGTGTAAGATAAAGAGATAGAGCCACAGAGAGTTCCTTAAATAAGGGGGAAAGAGAAGATAAACACATTTTTTTTTAGGTGGTAAGAAGGGAAGTTGAGAAAGAGCTCATTTAGGAGACTTGAGAAAAGTGGAAAAGTTTGAAACAGCTGTTAGGGGAATTACAAAAGGCAGTCAACTAGAAATTAATAAAACGATTATTGAGCAATATTATGATCCCCAATGAAATTAGATAGAATGAATTTGTAGAAGAACCAGTAAATAGTTACGTGACTCTAGCAATGTTCACAAACTTAATAAAAGCTAAAACACGTATCACTTTGAGGTTTGCAAAACATGATGCATATATCATCTCATTTGCTCCTCACATCAAGACTATGACACAGCTGCTACTGTTTCCCCCATTTTACAGATCAGTAAACTAAAGTTGAAAAGGATTAAAAGATTTATCCAAGGTCGCCAGATTAAAATGTGTCTGAGGCAAGATTCAACTCATGCTACCTCATCCCCAACCCCAGTGCTTTATCCACTACACCAACCTCTCTCTTTAACCTTGCAATGGAAATTGAAATAACAGATTGATTACAAATATTCCTGAGGCCAAGGATTAGCAAGTTAGTATCACAGCAAATTGAGGAATGAGAGGTTCCAGGACCTTAATGTTAATATTTTACTTAAAATGGGAAGAGATTGCTCAGTATTGGTTCTTCACTTTTTTTGTGCGACTTTTCCCTTTTGTTCTGTTTCTTCATTTACAACATATCTAATATGAAAATATGTAAACATGATTGCACACATATAACCTATATCAGATAGCAGGCCATCTTGTGGTAGGGAGATGGGAGAGGGGGAGGGAGAAAAAATTTGGAACTTAAAACTTTATTAAAAAATGTAATCGGAAAAAAAAATACCACTTAAAAAAGGACTATTGAAACCAGTAATTGAAGGAAAGGGTATCCTGGAATTTGCTACATATTGGTAGTGAAAATGGTAGAACAATAGTACAGTTTCATAGTCTTTACAAGGGAACAGTTTGTTGACTGGTTTTGGAATCATTCTTTAGTAGAGAGGAATGTCAGTAGAGAGCAATGAATGTGTTGGTCACATCTCTTGTCCTTATGACTTTGAGGAAGTGGAAAGAATGTTTTATATTAGTGCCACTGGAGGAGATTATACTTTTAGAGCTAGAAAGGACTTTAGAGGTCCTCTTCTTGAAGCCCTTAGTTTTATAGATAAAGATTGAGAGTTTAATGATTTGCCCAGGGCAAATCAGTGAGTAGATATCTGAGGTAGGAGTTGAACTCAGCTTTATTCTGAAAAAATCCAATGATCTATCCACTATACCCACAAAACTGTCTTTAATTGTATTTCATTTAAAGATAGATGTTAGGAAGACATTTTCTAATAGAGGGTAGTTTTATATAATGGAGTCTGTTCAAAATATGGAAAGCCCTTGGGGTGGCCAGATAGCATAGCGAGTAAGAGCATGGGCTCCATTGTTGAGAAGACCGGGAGATCGAATCCCAGGCTCAGACACTTAGCACCCACCCAGAAAAACCTGGCCATGTAACCTTGAGCAAGTTACTTAACCCTAATTGCTTAGGGGCGGCCAGGTGGCTCAGCGAGTAAGAGCACCGGCTCCAGTGTTGAGATGACCTGGGGATCAAATCTGGGCTCAGATACTCAGCACCACACCCAGAAATAACTGGCCTTGTAACCTTGAGCAAGTTACTTAACCCCGATTGCTTAATAAAAAAAAATATGGAAAGCCCAAAGGACTCAGTGGAAGGGTCATTGAGTAGTGGAGCCAAAATAGTGTGATGAGTTCATAAACAGAGTTGATCAGGATAGGGTCAGGTCTAAGACATATAGAAAAAAAAAAAGTACTACTGGAGGAAATAGCAGTTAAGAAGAAATTTGTGACTCTGGTGTCAAGGGAAGATAACTAGGATAAAAAGGGCAGAAACTTGCTAATTACTTGGGTTGGGAAGGGTAAGACCCTTAAGGATAAGTTGTGTAATTGTAGGAGTAACTATAGAGTTAATCCAACTACTAGTTTCCAATGAGAAAATTGAAGTCATAATGCTATCAAAATACCCATTACAGGTGCTGTTCCTGATAACCGATGCTTCTTTTCAAGGCTTTTCACAGGGTTGTGAATGATTTTGTATATTTCAGTCTTGGCATAGCAAAATTAAAATAGTGAATAGATTCATCTTACAATTCTATTGGTATAGGAAACTCCCTGGTGAATTAATGCCCTCTGCCAATATCCAGTTAGTTTCTTAACTAGGTTACTGGGAGATTGGTGAGTTTTCCAGGGTTCCATAGCAGAGGCAAGTTTGTGGCAGAGGCAAAACTTTATTTCAGGTTTCCCTGACTTCTAGGATGCCTCTCTATCTACTGATACCTATATGACATTTTAAGAGTGCTTTATATAAATGAATTTATTTGATTTTTTTATCAAAATATGAATATGGGTATGACAAAGTATCATGGGTATCATTATTATTTTACAGGTGAGAAAATCAAGATTCTGAAAGGTTAGCTCTTGGGCCCTTGGTTCCTACTTAGCAAATATTAAAAGCAGAATTTTATGCCAGCCCTATCCTAACTCTGAATCTCAGGCTTTCCAGGCTATACTCTGCTACCTATACTTCACTGAATAAGAGAACTTTATAATAGTTAGAAACTGTATTTCCCTTTGAGTAGAACAACCTAATGCTGACCAAGCAACTATAAGCAAGGCAACAGCAATCTACCCTGTGTAAGGGAAGTAATTAGCAATAAGTCTGCAGGTGAGCAGTCACACTGGTAGAAATAGACTTTATAGTCCTAATCATTTCGGAAATCATGATTACTCAAATAAAAATATATTTTTCAGCAGTTAAGGGTGAAAAATAACCATTGAAAAGGAGCAACATTCCCTCCTCTTCTTTCCTTGTCATTACAAATCACTATTTTTAATCCAAATCTGTGCAGATTAGTCAACTTCCTCTGACATAATGAAAAAATACTCATATAATTTATTTTTTGGGGAAAATATCATTCTCAAATGAATTTGTTACATCTATTATATATTTACCTTCATTTCTAACTTATACTTTCTCACTTGGTACTTTTCTCGCCTCTTTTAAACACATTTTCCTTATTATGAACTTAGTCATCAAATAAAAATATTTCCATATGCAAAGACCAACAAGAAAGGGAAATATACAAGAAACTGTAGGTTTGTGTTATATGCAGCATCTTTGTTTTATAAGTGTATATATGTATATATATATATACACAAACACAAGCAATATATATGCACACATGTATATGTAGATATTCTATATATAGAATATATAGGTATGTGTTAATCTCTCTATATAGTATATGTATATTTTGCATTTAATGAGAATGCAATAGTAACAAAGTTATTTTGTTTAATGTCTTCTGTCCTTTTCTGCTTTATTATGTACTTAAAAAATAATTTTTCAATGTTATTCTTCTTTTTTGCTTTTTGGAGGGGGGAGGATAGGGCAATTGGGGTTAAGTGACTTGCCCAAGGTCACACAGCTAGTAAGTATGTCAAGTGTCTGAGGCTGGAGTTGAACCCAGGACCTCCTGACTCCAGGGCTGGTACTCTATTCACTGTGCAACCTAGCCGGCCCCAATGTTATTCTTTTTGTGAGTAGACCCCACTATGCACCAACTTGCCATTCCCTTTTCCCCTCCACAGAAACCTTCTTTGTAACAAGAAAGTGCAATCCAATAAAATAAGTGAATGCATTAGTACATTAGGCTTATCTGACAATTCATATCAGTTTGACACTGATTTTCTTCCATCTAAAGTAACTTTCCTTGGAAAAAGTTTTCAAGAATTTCTAGAGTTAGAGCATTATTTAACACTTACATTGCTCTTCCCAATGTTAATATCTTACTTGTTCTATTAGCTCAAGGTAGAACATAAGCTTCACTATTTTTTAACTACTTAGAGTACTATGCAGTATTAAAATACTGGTTTACATGTAACTTCTGTGTCCTATAAAAATTTACTTCATCTTTTCCCATAGTTTTTGTAAACTGCTCTACTCTCAGAATACTGGTAGAGAGTATGTAGTTACAATATACAGCACAGTAAGAGGTAAATCCAAGAGGCAGGAATATTAGATTTATTCACTGTAACCAAAAGTAAATTTGTATCATCATAAAAGCTAGGATTTATAGAGCATTTTAAAGTTTTCAAAGCAAATAACAGATATTTCATTTTTTTTTTTCTCACAACAGCTCTGGGAGGTAGATACTATTGTTATTGTTATTTTACAGGTAAGAAACTTAGGCAGACAGACTTTAAGTGACATCCTATGGGGTCACATAGCTAATAAGAGTTTGAGGTAGTCTTTGAACTTGTCTTTCCTGATTCCAGTTACAGTGCTCTATCCTTTGTTTTTTTTTTTCTGGATGGGGGAATGCAGGGAAATTGGGGTTAAGTGACTTGTCCAAGGTCACACGGCTAGTAAGTATTAAGTGTCTGAGGCTGGATTCGAACTCCTGAGTCCAGGGCCAGTGCTGTTTTTACTGTGCCACCTAGCCACCCCAAGTAGCACTCTATCATTTGTGTCATCTAGCCATGTCTAGTCAGTATTCCAAGATGCTAAATGAGTTTCTCCTTTCTAGTATTACTTTTTTATTCCTCCTATAACACCTTGACTTACACACACACACACACACACACACACACACACATATATATATATATATATAATATGTGCTATGTTTTGTATAAGTGTCACTTATATACGTATTTTATATCCACCAGTAGGTCATGAACTTTGAGGGCAAGAAGCATATCATTTATCTTTCCCCTATATTGGCACTTAGCAAAATAACTATAATGAGCACTTAATAAATTCCTTCATGGAATATCTTCCTCAAAAGTTGTGGATAATACGAAAATCTTTTAAAAAATCTCTTGGGGAAATACTACATAAAGGAATCCTATAGTAACACCTTGGGTAACTCACATTACTCTTCTCTAATTGGTCTTTTGTGTGATTCTGACTTTTGTCATGTCTAGTTTGCTCAATGACTACTTCTTTGTACCTGGTCCTTGCTCCCAACAACCAATGTGACAAAGATAAACAATCATAGCCTGATTTCTGGTCTACAAATTCAAGCTGTTAGGTTTTTGTTGTTGTTTAATTCTTTGGAAATCAGGGCCTTTTGTATCCAGATAACTAATTTTAACTTCACATTTCCTCTTCTTTCATAGACAGTCTATGAGTACTTGAAAAGAATAAAAAACAGACCATAGAAACAAACCATAAGAAAATAATACCCAATAATATGAAAAAATATCATATCTGAATAATGTGGAATGTTCTATTTGTTTGAGGATCTAGAAGGGAAGAAAGGGATATTGAATTTCTGATAGGCCATGTTGCACTTAATGTTTAAACCTATGAATCATATCCTGCTTTGGATAATAATTAGGACCTATCTCCCAGGGTTGTTATGAGAGTCAAATGAACTAATTATTTGTAAAGAGTTTAGCATAGTACCTAGCCCCAAAATAGGTACTACATAAATATTAGATATTTATAGTTATTATTATTGTTATTATTAGAGTAAGATTTTTTGTGCTCTATCCACCCTAAAATCACTATACTATAAGCTCACAATACAACTGAACACAAGAAATGTTCATTCTTTATTCTCTCAATTCCACATATCAAAATTTTGCTACATGAGACAAGGGCATTTTACCTACCTTGAGTATTTGACACAGGAAATAACTTGACATAATACCCAAATACCCCAAACACTGGAAAAATGCTCCCGTGGGAAAAAAAAAATAACAAAAACCTTCTTTTTTTGATGACCCATTAATTGCATTTTCTTAAAAGGTTTCAGAGAGACTATGTGATGAAGTTTTCTTCCATTGTAAACTGTATGACTGCAACTGTGGTCACTTCTATGGGAGATGACAATGTATTTTAAAAACTAAGATAAACATTTCTTCTAAGGCATGTACCTTGTTCATTTGTCTGACACATCTGTGCTTGTTGGATTTTACTTTCAATGGTGGATGTGTAATACATGTTAAATAACCCTCACCATCATTGACACTTGAAGATTTAAGATTAGGCCAAGAGGGCCAGCTCAGGGAAGCATTGATTGCAATGCATTTTTTCCACCTGAGTATTGAGAAAACTGGAGATTTGACATGTGATAATACATCATTTTCAGTTTGCTTCCATGCCTCTAAGGCAATGGCAACAGGGCTGTCCTTTGCTGCCATAGAGCTTGTTAACAGCACTCCCCCATGCAACCTGGTATGTACAGGGGGCATATTGACATAGCTCTTTAGGGGGCCAAGACCCTGTTTCCTTGAGTTCTTATCACCCCTTCAGCCACTCCAAAGACATGGAGGCCATCAACTGAACAAGAAAAAGGGCAAAACCCAGGAGATGGCACAGCAGGAGTTAGTTATACTACTGACAGAGAAATGTATCCAGCCCTGTCCTGATGACATAGTTGATAACTAATGACAATTAACAAGATAATGTTTTAATAGGCTTGAAAAGTATGCAAATTTCTAATAAAAGAAAGGAGATTCCCCTTCCTTTTTTCACCCTCTTTTTAAGGTTCTTAGTTAAACTGCTGATTCTACAAAACCTGTGTTATAAACAGGTAAGGAACTATATTTTAAACTTTATACTTTCCTCCATTTAGACATAATAGAATTTGTTTAGAGCAGTTTGGGCTCTGTGGTCCATGACTTGTGAACTTGTGAAGAAAAGTGACAGAAAACTGGGAATCCAAAGGGTAGAAAGGGCAAACCCAACTTACTGGCCTTTAATTCCAAATGTTATCCAAAGTATCAGTAGCATTCAAGATCCTGACAGAAAGACTATAAAGGGTTGGAGTGGGGTGAAGCTTCAGGCTTATCTGGGGACCAAACCTTTGAGAAATACTGTAAACTATTAGTTGTTGAGTGTCAACAAATGAAATGTAACCACTAATTTAATTTCTTTCATTCTTTCTTGTGTGTTTACCACCAAAAAATCAATAGCAAATAATCCCCTCTTTTCTTAAGTTAAAAAAAAGGGCTTCAGAAGAGGTGGAGACCCAAGTTAGCTTTAATAAGCAGCCTAAACCTCATGAAATTATTTGAAAGTATAATACCATGGAAAGAAGTCTTTCAGCTTTACTTACAATGCCCCTGTACCTTGGTTCTTTATTTCTAAAGACAATTGCATAGAAATAGGATTTAAGCTATTTAGGAATTTATCTCCTTTTGCTACTTATCCCCTATGCCAAAATAAAATCCTCTTTAACAACATAATCTTTGCTCTCAGTCTTAAGAAAATGTCTTCAGAGGATTCTCTGAAGACATTAGTACACCATAGACTTACTGTATGCATGTTGGTGTCAGCACAGAGCAATATTAAAAATAGGCATGCTGATTTATTATAGTTCAAGAGAAATAAATGGGCAAATAGTAATGGAGATGACAGGGTTAGACAAATGATTAGGGTGTGAATCAGGGTTTGGGATCAAAGGTTTGCTAAAAAGTAGTTGGCCAAGTATATTTGTTTTTTTCTGACTCACTTGTTAAACTAAGTGTCATTATCTCCCAGGGCATGTTTTCAAGGGTGCCAAAAATTCAGAAAGAACATAAGCAGGGTAGATTATGTAGAGATTAGGATGGGTGTTTGGAAATTATGTGAACTAGGTAAAATATGAAGTATGTAAGTATTATTTAATAAATAGAAAGTTTAAATTTTGATGTTGTTACATTTTCATAGTTCGAAAAAGGACATTCTAGCATAGTATTTTTTTTTTAATTTTAGTAATATCCACCATCCACATCTGGATTTTTTCCCCATCCCCCAACCTCTTAGTGGTTCTAAGACTCACTAAATTGTCTTCTAGAGGAAGCTACAATAATTACAGATATACTATTGGTCTATTTGGCTTGAGGGTAACTCCAGGAACTCCAGGAATTCAAGTTGGATATATAAGGGAAAACTGAAAAACAAACAAAATCTTTCTAACAATTTTAAATATACAACAGTGAAATGAAAAAATGTTTAAAAGTGGGGGACTGGGGCTGCTAGGTGGCACAGTACATAGAGCACCAGCCCCTGGAGTCAGGAGGACCTGAGTTCAAGTCTGAACTCAGACACTTAACAGTTACTAGCTGTATGACCTTGGGCAAGTCACTTTACCCCAATTGTCCTGCCTCTCCACCTCCAAAAAAGCAAAAAAAAAAAAAGTGGAGGATTTCCTCTCATTAGAAGTTTCAATCAGAGACTGGATGACAACTTGTCATGTTTCCTCTTTCCTATTCCTCACCTCTTCTACAGGGGAAGGGTGGGTAGAGTCAAGCTCCCGAAATTGTTGCCCCGAAATTGTAGAATGAGGGTAGGGGCAGTTTATGCTAACACAGAGTGTGTCAACAACAAGGAAATGGGTCTCCTGTAGATAAAGAGTCAAAAAATATGACTGGGCCCTTTTCATAGGAAGAAACCCAAGCTATATCAGCCATCATATGAAAAAAATATCCTCTAAATACAGATAATTAGAGAAATGAAAATTAAAGCAACAAACTGCGATGACCTCTGTGAATGAGCAAAGGAAATGAACAGAATTATGAAAACAATTTATGTAATAAAAGCATTATATAGGAAAAAGAATTTTGAAAAAACTTCAGAACTCTAATCAGTAAAGTCCAAAAGATCAAAGACAAACTATGCCACTTACACTGTGACAACAAGATAATGAACTCAAAATAGAGAAAAAGGCATACATTTTCAGATATTGCTAGCATGAGAATTTGTTTCAATGGACTATGCAATCATGTATTTAGGATTTTCTTTTTTCTTTTCTCAGTTTGGGGGGTAGGAAGATATTTATTTTAAATGCTTATTAATTAAAATGATATAAAAAAATTAAAACAAAATTCAGAAAACTGCTAAGTGTATCCAGACCACAAACCAATGTGTCTGTCTGTGATTCCTTTCCAGAGTGTTGGGGAAGGTATACTGAATGAGCATAAAATTAGAATCAGCTTTCTCTACTATTAATTCATTAGTTCAATATGATGTTAGGGTTCCTGGTGTCTTAGACTGTGAATATAACTGCAATTACTTTATCTCTTGTGTATAATTCTTATTTTGGGAGGGTCTTGAGAAGTCCTAGTCCAGCATCTTTTTGGTTACATGATCAAAAAGTATATATAGTTATTGGTTAAAAAAAAAAGAAAATCTTTCTGCTTTCCTTTTCATCTTGGCTGCATCGGTTTTGTTTGTGTAAAACCCTTTTTAATTAGATGTAATCAAAATTACCCATTTTCCAGCCCATAATTCACTCTGTTCTCTTGTTTAGGAATAAGTTTTTCCCTTCTTCAAAGATATGATACATAAACTATTCCTTTCTCTTCTAATTTATTTATGGTATCATCCTTTATGTCTAAATCATGTATAAACTTTGAACTTCTTTTGGTATACTGTGTGAGATGTTTATCTATATATAGATATAGATATCTAGCTGCTTTCCACTTCTCACAGCAATTTTTTTTCAGATAGTGAGTACATGTCACAAAAGTTTCCATTTTTGGATTTCCCCAAAACTGGATGACTATGGTCACTAACTACTGTGTATTATGTAACTAATTTATTCCAATGATCCCCCACTCTATATGTTATCTAAAACCAGATTGTTTTGATGATGACCACTTTGTAATACAGTTTGAACTCTGGTGCCACTAGGAAATCTTCCTTCACATTTTTTTTTCATTGATTCCCTTGATATTCTTGACCTTTGTTCTTCCAGATGCATTGTGTAACTTTTCCTAGCTCTATAAGTAGTTTGATTGGTATGACACTGAATAAGTATATTAATTTAGGTATAATTGTTATTTTTATTTTATTGACTTGGATTACCCATGAGCAATTAATATTTTACTAATTGCTTAGATTTGAATTAATTTATGTGATAAGTGTATCAAAATTATTTCCATGGAGTTCCTGGGTTAGTCTTGGCAGGCCAACTCCCAAGTATCTTGTATTTCTTGTAGTCATTTTTAATGGAATTTCTCTTTCTATATCTTGCTGCTTGACTTTGTTGGTAATATATAGAATTCCCTATGATCTATATGGGTTTACTTTATATTCTGCAACTTTTCTAAAATTGTTGATTATTTCAACTAGTTTTTTTTTTTTAGTTGGTTCTCTAGGATTCTCTAAGTATAACAATTCTCTAAGTATAACATCATGTCATCTGCAAAGAGTGATAGTTTTGTTTCTTCATTGCTTAGTCTGGTGCCTTGAATTTCTTGCTCTTTTATTGCTATAACTAGAATTTCCAATACAATATTGCATAATAGTGATGATAATGGTCAGCCTTGTATCACTCCTAATGTTTTTGGGAAGGCTTCTAGTGCATTCACATTACAGATAATGCTTGCTAATTTTAGATATTACTTATCATTTTGAGGAAAAGTCCATTTACTGCAATGCTTTCTGCTATTTTTAATAGGAATGATTGTTATTTTTTTTAATATTTTTCTGTATCTATTGAGGCAATCATGTTATGAATATGGACATTTATGCTAATTAAAAAAATTTGAATCAGCCCTGAATTCTTGGTATAAATTCTAAAAGATCATAATGTATGAATTTTGTGATATATTGCTATAATCTCCTTGCTAGTATTTATTTAAAAAGTTTTTTGCATCAATATTCATTAGGAAATTAGTGATCTTTCTGTTTTTGCTCTTCCAGGTTTAGGTATCATTACCATATTTGTATCATAAAAAGAATTTGGTAGGTTCTGAAAGTGGATGATACCCCCCCCCCCCAAGGTGCTAGAACAATCCAAGGGAGTGGTAGTAACCTCAGGTACAAATGAATAAAAACAAGGGGGCAGTGAAAGCATAAGGAAAGAAGAGAAGCTAAGGAAATTTTGGAAAATCATTTGTACATGTTTCATCTGTTGCATAACAGAGTTAAAGCCATAGTGATTTCATAATTTTCTAAATAAACACACTAAAGGCAAGTTATAGTGGTCAAATTGCCTGACAAGTCTTAGCAAGCAAGTACTGGCAGTTGAGCATGCCATGCAAGGTTGGGAAGTCCAGTATGCATCAGGAGGAATATGTGTATGTAATGACTTATTTATAATATGATACTATGCCATTAAATAACCAATATATCATTAAAATTTCAATGTAGGAAAACATCCACAAATTTACAATAAATTATTAAATTTAAGATGCATCATTTTTAAATAATGTATTTTATATTTTTTGAAACATTGCAAATTTTAGAAAAAAAATATTAAAGGGTTAAAGAAAGTAGATTTCCAAAGGGTGCTAAGTAATTTTTTTAAAGGGGGCAGCAGGCCAAATAAGTTTGGGAACTTCTGCTCTACATAGTTTAGCCTGATTGCCTAGACAATTTAGTGGGGTGTGGCCACTGTTAATCTGCAGCTTGTTGGAGCTACACATGAGAGTTGGGTGAAGATGGACACCCAAGTTAGAAGAATAGCCCTGAAAAGAACTAACTCAGCAAGTCCTTGTTCCATTGGTGCTAGTCCTTCCTGAACAAACCCCCCAAATCTCTAGATATTCGAGGGCAAAAAAGGTAATACCTTTGCAACATCTCTCAAATTTATCCCCTTCTCTCCTCTGGTGTTGTCCCTACTCTGGTACAGACCCTCATCACATGCCACCTGTATTACCACAAAAGCTTCCTGGTGAATCTATTTGCCTGGAGTCTCTCCCTAATTTAATCCATCCTCCATTCAGCCACCAAAGTGATTTTCTAAAGTTTTGGTTTGAACACATCACCCTGCTACTCAAATTCCTGGGGCTCCATATCTCCTTCAGGGTCAAATATTAAACCCTCTGTTTGGTGTTTAAAGACTTTGATAATATAATTTTCAAGTCGTCTTATACCTTGCTCCCCACCATATGATTCGCAAACAAAACATTCCATATTGCAGATGTGGACATTTCCCTGGGTGGTCCCTCATGCCTGTAATCTTCTCCCTTCTCATCCCCACCTACTGGCTTCTTTTCAGTTCCAACTAAAATCTCATTTTATACAGGAATCCTTTTCAATCCCTCTTAATTTTAGTGCCTTCTTCCTATTTATCCTGTTTATAGCAATATATAATTGGTCAAAATAGTTCTTACTGACAGAATCCTAATAAAGCTAGCCCCAGGTCCAATATTCTAACTTCCTTATGGGCTTCACTGAACAACAGACATGCCCTGATTTAACCACACCATAGACGCCCCAGACTCAGTCATAGGCCCCACTGAACAGCAGTCCCATTTTCCCTAACTAGCCACTCCCACCCTCCCTGACTCAATATCCTAACTTCCTCATATATGTTTCACTGTTCATTAGAACAGCAGGTGTGTCCATGAACTCACATCTCTCACAGAAAAAGCAGACATGCCCATGTGATGGGATCCTAGTCACTGCTTCTAGCTAACCACTGTCTCCAGACCCACATCTCATATTTTCCACAGAAAGAACAGGTATGTCCATGCACTTAACCACAACCACATCCATCTAATCTCAGATAGGACCACATTAGTCAGTTAATCTGAAAGTAGCACTACCAGGATTCTTGAGCAGGATGTGGACTGCAAAACAATAGGAACTTTCTCTAACTAGGCACCTCTGTAGTAATAGCAAAAGCTGTCCTTTGGGTGAACTTATGAAGTAAGAGTCTTATTATAATATTATCATACATACAAGTCTTCCTAAATGTTTTTTTTTCTATATACATTGTGGGTAATTATATGTGCAATTCCACCAAGGCTGGGAGCCCCTACTCTATTACCTAATCCCCTAACAAACCCCTCTCCATTATCTAATGCCTTAACATATGTATCTACAAGGTGACATTCATAGCACCAACGGTGACTATGAATATGCCATCATAGTTATGATTTTTTTCAACTCTCCATATAGAAGACAGAAGCAAAACATTTATTCAGACACCAGAAAGTGAAATCCCAACAAGAGAAAACCAATTTCATTATAGCAACAAGAAAATCTATGCAGAATTAACACTGTAGAGAACAATAACATCCCAAAGCCTTCTCACAAACACTCACAAGTCTCTCTGTCTCCTTGCCTGTGTCCTCTCTCTCCCTTAGCTGTAACTGCTCTCACTCCCAGCTTCCTCTCAGCTCTACTCCACCCTTCGGCAAACTCCTCCCCACAGGTCCCATGTGATTACATTCTGCTTATTAAGGGGCAAGGAAGAATCTTCAAATTTCCTTAGGTCTATTAAGGGTCAGGGAAGATCTTCAAATTCCTATTCCCATTATAACATATCCCTCCTGCTTTTTAATACTCATAATTTTATACTGTAATTATGCTGATTACATAACATCCTGCTCAACATTTCCTATAGTACAATAGTATCCCATCATAATCACATACAATGATTTGCTCAGCTATTCCCCAATTGATGGGCACCCCCTCAACTTCTAATTCTTATCCCTAGAAAAGGGCTGCTATAAATATTTCGTACATATAGGTCCTTTTCCTTTTTTATGTCTTTTGGGATACAGACCTAGTAGTGATTTTGCTAACTCAAAGGTTATTCATGGTTTTATAACCCTTGGAGAATAGTTGCAAATTGCTCTACAGAATGGTTGAATCAGTTCACAACTCTACCAACAGTGCATTAATGTCTCATTTTCTCCACATCTCTTTCAATATTTGTCATTTACCTTTGTTGTCCTATCAGTCAACTAATAGGTATGTGGTAGTACCTCAGAATTGTTTTAATGTGCATTTCTCTAATCCCTAGTGACGTAGAGTATTTTTATAGGGCTATTGATAGCTTTGATTACTTCATCTGAAAACTGATCTTTTCTTTTGATCATTATCAAATGAGGAATAGTTCTCATTTTTTTAAATAAATTTGACTCAGTTCTTTATACATTTGGGAAACGAGGCCTTTATCAGAGAAAGCTGCCTCAAATTTTTTTCACAGTTACTATTGCTAACTGTATTTCCCTGCATTCTATTCCTCCTCCTTGTTTATTCTATCCTCTCTCCTTTAACTCTGTTTTTCCTTCCACGCTGCTCCTGACTACTCCTTCCACCAATCTGTCCTCACTTCTATCAACCCCTTTCTCTTATCCCCTCCCACTCCTACTTTCCTATAAAGTAAGATAGATTTCTATATCCAATTGAGTATGTATATTATTCTCTCTTTGAGCCAGTCCTGATGAGAAAAAAACATTTGACTCATTCCCTTCACTTCCCCACTCTTCTCTTGTACTACAAAAGCTTTTTCTTGCTTCTTTAATGTGAGATAATTTATCCCATTCTACCTCCTCCTTCCTCCTTCTTCCAGTACATCTCTCTCTCTCATCCGTTAATTTTATTTATTTAGATATCATATTGAATTCACAATGTGCTCTCTATATATGTACTTCTAAATGCCTTAATAATGAGAAAGGTCTTGTGAGTTACAAATATCATCCTCCCATGAAGGAGTATAAACAGTTTAACTTTAATAAGTTCCTTATGAATTCTCTTTGCTGTTTAACTTTCTATGTTTCTCTTAAGTCTTATATTTGAAAATCAAATTTTCCATTCAGCTCTGGTCTTTTAAAAAAATTCTTGAAATTCATCTATCCCATTAAATATCCATTCCCCTGCCTCCCCCCCCCCCAAAAAAAAAAAGATTATGCTATTTGCTTTGTAGGCTATTCTTGTTTGTAATCCCCAATTTTTTGCCTTCTAGAATGTCATATTCCAAGCCCTCTTATCCTTTAATATAGAAGTTGCTCAATCTTGTGTTATCCTGATTGTGACTCAATGATACTTGAATTGTTTCTTTCTGGTTGCTTGCAATATTTTATTCTTGACCTGGGAACTCTGGAATTTGGCTATCACATTCTTTGCAGTTTTCATTTTGGGATATCTTTCAGGAGGTGTTTGGTGGATTTTTCAATTGCTGTTTTACTTTCTGGTTCTAGAATATCAGGGCAGCTTTATTTGATAATTTCTTGAAAGATCATGTCTAGGCTCTTTTTTGATCATGGCCTTCAGTTAGTTCAACAAATTTTTAAGTTATATCTCCTGGATGTATTTTCCAGGTCAGTTGTTTTTCCATTGAGATATTTCACATTATCTTCTATTTTTTTCATTCTTTTTTTTGCCTTTCTTCTTGATGTCTCATAGAGTCATTAACTTCCCCTTGCCTGATTCTAATTTTTAAGGAATACGTTTCTTCAGTTAGCTTTCAGTCTTCCTTTTCCATTTTGCTAATTCTGCTTTTTAAGGCATTCTTCTTCTCATGGGATTTTTGAATCTCTTTTACCATTTTTCCTAGTCTGTTTTTTAAAGTATTACTGTCTTCAGTGTTTTATTTTTGTTGTTGTGTCTCCTTTACCAAACTTCTGACTCATTTTTCATGATTTTCTTGCATCACTTTCATTTCTCTTCCCAACTTTTCCTCTACTTCTTTTATTTGATTTTCAAAATTCTTTTTGACATATTCCATGGCCTGAGACCAATTCATATTTATTTTTTTTGAGGTTTTGGATGTAGGAACTTTGTTGTCTTCTCCTGATTTTGTGTTTTGATCTTCCTTGAGACCATAGTAACTTTCTATAGACAGCATTTTTTTTCTATTGTTTTCTTATATTCCTAGCCTATTATTTGACTTTTTAACTCTGTGTTTGAGGTAGGGCTCTGCTTCTAAGTCAGAGGGTGAATTGTCCCAAATTCATGGGTTTTGTCCAGCTGTTTTCAGGGATGCTTCTAGGGTAAGTAAGTTTTTATTCTTCCAAGGTGCTATATGATCTAAGGAGAAATGTTTACTTCTCTCCTAACCTGTGCTCTGGTCTGTGAATGACCACAAGCACTCTATTCTGCCCTGGAACTGTGAGGAGTGCCTGCGCTCCACTCTAGCCACAAGCTCTGCTGTGCTAGTGCTCCTTTTCACTCTGAGACTGCCACCCACGTCTGTCACCCAGATCCAAGTATGGTAAAGCAGCACAGTCCTGCCTCAGTGCTAGCAGAACTGTAATCTTCTGACCAATTGTTTAACCCCCTGACTGTCTTATGGGCTGAGAGATCCAGAAGAAGCCATCTGGGGCCACCACTGTTGATTCAGTCACTCCCAAGACTTGCTCCTGGTTTGCTGGGGCCTGGCCTGCACTGATGTGATCTAAGGTGGACTGTGCTCTTCTCTCACCCTGGTGTAACAAACCTTTCCTCTTGACCTTCCAAATTGTCTTGGGCTAGACATTTGTTTCACTCTTTTTGTGGATTCTGCTTTTCTGGAATGTGTTTAGAGTAATTTTTAAAGGTATTTGGAAGGGAATGGGGGAGTACTCAGACAAGTCCCTACCTTTAGTCTACCATCTGGGCTCCACATCTATTTTCTTTCTTCTTTAAATAAATTAATGAATGGTTTATCTATTTTATTGGGTTTTTCATATAAAAACAGTTACTAGATTTATTTATTAATCCAATGTTTTTCTTAATTACAACTTTCTTACTCTCTCCTTTCACTTTTAGAATTTTAAATTTAGTGTTGCTTTCTTATAGTTGCATGCCAAATTCATTGATATGGTCTTTCTCGATTTTATTCATGTAAATATACAGAGATATAAATTTTCCCTTAAGTACTGCTTTGGCTGTATTTCCTTAAATTTTGGTATTTGTCTCATTGTTGTGTCATTCTCTTCAATACATTTATTGATTTCTTCCATGATTTTTATTTCAATGCACTCATTCTTTAAATGAGATTGTTTTGTTTCCAATTAATTTTAATCTATGTTTATACTGCCCCTTATTGAATGTAATTTTTATTGTAGTATGATCTAAAGAGGGTATGTTTAATATTTCTGTTCTTCTAGATTTGGTTGTGAGGTTTCTATGTTCTCATACATGATTAATTTTTGTGATGTCATATACTGCAATATACATACATACATACATACATACTTTCTATATCTATTCAATTTTTTGCACAGGTCTGAATATCTGAATTTTCTAAAATTCTATTCATCTCCTTAACTTATTTATTTTTTTTAGATTTATCTAGTTCTACAAAGGGACAGTTGAAATCCCCCATTAATATAGTTTTACTGTCCATTTCTTCACGTAACTCATTTAACTTTTCCTTAAGTAGTTGGCTACTATGCCATTTAGTGCATATATGTTTAGTATTGATATCATTTCATTATCTATGATACCTTTTAACATAATGTACTTTCCCTGTTTATCTCTTTTAATCAGGTCTATTTTTGCTTTTGCTTTGTCTGAGATCATAATTGTCATTACTGACTTTTTTTAAACTTCAACTGAAGCATAAGAGATTCTGTGCCAGTTCCTTATTTTAACTCTCTGTGCATCTCTCTGTTTCAAGTGTGTTTCTTATGAACAACATATTGTCAGAACTGTTTTTTTAATCCTTTCTGATATTTGTTTCTTTTTCATGGTGACTTTACCTCATTCACATTCACAGTCATGATTACTAACTATGTATTTCTCTTGATCTTATAGCCCTATATCCCTGTATCTCTCTCTCTCTCTCTCTCTCTCTCTCTCTCTCTCTCTCTCTCTCTCTCTCTCTCTCTCTCTCTCTCTCTCTCAGCCCTATCCCTGCTCAAAAGTTTATTTTGCTTCTGATCACTGCTTCCCTTAATCTGCTTTCCCTTCTAGCAGTTCTCTTTTTCTCACACATTCTTGCTCCTACTTCCTTGTTGGATTAGGTAGATTTCTTTTTTTTTTTTTTTTGAATGTTAAGAAACCAATGTTTATTTTTCAATCAGCATTTTTCCAACACTATTAGAGCATCTGGGTTTTAACACCACTCTGTGGTAGTTCCTACCCACTCAGTGGCCTGAGCAGTAGGAGCCACAGACCAGTCCTCTGTAGCTGACTGAGCACTCTAATCTTCGGTGGGGAACTGCTGAATGGGCACAGATGGCACCTGTACTCCCTCAGACCAATCAGCCACTTCTGGTTGAGTAGCAGTGAATTCTGAGGCCGGTGCAGTCCATTCACCCTGAAACTCCTCCTTTGTCACTGCCTTCTCAGCTGCAGCCTGCTCTTCCTTTTCAATCTCCTCTGGATCTCTTTAGAAGTAAAGATCAGGCATAACCTCCCAGGGGTGTTCCCGGGCGATGGCACCACGCATTCGCAGGACTTCACGGGCCAGCATCCACCATATCAGACCCACCGAGTGAGCTCCCTTGTTGTTACATGTAATGGCAATGTCCACATAGCGAAGTGGGGAGTCTGTGTGGCACAGGGCAATGGTTGGGAGGTTAACATACGATGCTTCAGTGAGAGGCTGGTGACCTGCCTGAGGATCAGTGACCACCAAAAGGCGAGGCTCCCTGAAAGCTGCCTGGATCTAGTTAGTGAAGGTTCCCGGGTGTGAAATGTCCAGAAATAGGTGTGGCGCCAGTGGCAGCAGCAAATTTCAGAACAGCTCTCTAGACAGTGTTCCTGGATGAGATGACACTAACTTCGTCTGGGTTTTCAATAGCAACAATGGCACAAGCCGCCAGAAGAAGTTTTTCCCAAGTTCTCTTCAAATTAAAGATGTAGATGCCGTCACTCTTTCTTTTGTAGATATACTGTTCCATCTGGAAGTCCAGATTGGTGCCGCCCAAATGGGTTCCTGCAGCCAGGAACTTGAGGACATCCTCCTTCTTCATCTGCAGGCCATCTAGGGCTCCGGACATCCTGAAAGTTTCCCTTTAAAGTTACGACGGAAACCAAGAACAATGCCGTATGGAACCCTGCTCGGGGCAGCGCGGAAAAGGGATGAGGTAGATTTCTATACCCAACTGATTGTGTATGCTATTCACTCTTTGAGCCAATTACATTGAGAATAAGGTTCAAGTATTTCCCATCACACCCCAAATTTTCCTCCATTGTAAAAAATAAAACAAAACAACTCTTCCTGTCTCACCTTTATTAGGTGAGATAATTTCACTTATTCCACCTCTCCTTTCTCACAATGCATCTCTCTTTTTTACCCCTTATTTTTTTTAAATAATCCCATTTTGTAATCTCACATCTATTCCCACTGTCTATGTATACCCCTTCTAAGTGCCCTAATAATGATAAAGTTCTTAGGAGCTACAAGTATCATCTTTCCATATAGGCATGTGGACATTTTAACCTTATTTAATCCCTTATGATTTCTTTTTCATATTTATCTTTTTATACTTCTCTTGAGTCTTTTATTTGACAGCCAAATCTTTTATTCAGTTCTGGTCTTTTCTAAGAAACATAAAAGTCCTCTATTTCATTAAATATCTATTTCTCCTCTAAATGATTGTGCTTAGAATTTCTGGGTAGGTTATTCTTGGTTGTACTCCTAACTCCTTTGTCTTCCAGATGATCATATTCCAAGCCCTCCAATCCTTTAATGAAGAAATATATAAACCATGGGTTATCCTGACTCCATGATATTTGCATTGTTTCTTTCTGGCTTCTTGAAATATTTTCTCCTTTACTTAGAAGCTCAGGAATTTGGCTATAATATTCCTGGGAGTTTTCATGTTAGGATCCCTATTAGGAAGTAATCAGTGGATTCTTTTAATTTTCTTTTTACCTTCTAGTTCAAAGCAATTATTTCAAAGATAATGTCTGAGGCCCCCTTTTATTATCATTAGCTTTAGAGTAATTCCATAATTCTTAAGTTATCCTGGATCTATTTTCCATTTCAGTTTTTTTTCCCAATGAGATTTCACATCTTCTATTTTTTTCATTTCTTAAAATTTTTATTTTATTGTCTCTTGATGTCATATGGAGTCATAAGATTTCATTTGACCAATTCTAATTTTTAAGAAATAAGTTTCTCCATTGAGGTTTTTTCTCTCCTTTTTCATTTGTCCCATTTTATGTTTTAAGGAGTTTTCTTCAGTGAATTTTTGTACCATTTTTTTCCATTTGACCAATTCTGCTTTTTAAATAGTTCATCAGTTTGATGGATTGTGGTGCCTCTTTTAGCATTTGACATATTCTGTTTTTAAGGTGTTATCTTCTTTAGTAATTTTTGTGCCTCTATTACCATGCTGTTGGCTCTCTTTTAATAATTTTCTTGTACCACTTTCATTTCTTCTCCCAATTTTTCCTCCACCTCTCTTATTTGATTTTTACAATATTTTTTGAGTTCTTACACAAACTCTTTGTGGATTTGTGTACAATTTATATTTTCCTCTAAGGTTTTTCATGTAGCTATTTTGATTTTGTTGTCTTCTTTTTGTGTGTTTTGATCTTCCCTGTCTCCATAGTAACTTTTTATGTTATGTGGTGAGGGTTTTTTTTTTTTTGCTCATTTTCCAGCCTTTTTCTTGACTTTTAACTTTATAGTAAGGTTGTACTCTGCTCCTGGGATACAGGAGACCATATCCCAAGCTTCAGGATTGTATTCAGGGCTACTTCTGGTGGTTTTCAGGTCTTTCAAGGTATTATGATATAAGGAAAAATGTGGTCACTGCTATCCAGGTCTGTGCTGTAGTGTGTGAGTGACTACAGATACCCTTCTTTGCCATGGAATTATGAGTGTGACCCCTGTATCCCTGGGCTGCTACCCTTTGCCATAGAACTGCAATTTGGTAATGTGTATGAGCAATGGAATGGGATCCTACTCCCTGTGCCAGCAAAAGGTGCCCTGCAATCTTCTTTTGACTATTTTTGACTGAGAGTTCCCAATGCCGTTGTTGCTGCTATGGTTGTAATCACCTCCCAAAGTTTGCTGCTGCTTGCAGTGGCATAACATGTTCTACACTGAACTCTGGACCTGACTACCATTCTGGTGAGACAGACCCTTGCTATAGACTTACTAAGTTGTATTTGGCTGAAAAATTGTTTTACCCCAAACTTTTCGTTCTGCTGCTCCAGAATTTGATTTGAGGAATTATTTTAAAGTTGCTTGGAGGGAATTTGGGAGCATTCAGCTGAATTCTTCCCTTTTTTCTGCCTTCATGGTTTCTCCCTCCCCTAATATTCAACTTCATTACCTCTTGAGGAAGCCCATTTAATTCTGTGATAGGAAAATCTCTAAATCTAGACCTGCTATTAATTATCAAGCAGTTTTCTTTGTGTCAAACCAAAATTCTACCTCTTGAAAGTTGCTACTACATTTTTCCATACATTTTTCCCCAGGTCTTCTCCCTGGAGCCAACCACAATATTTCAAATTTCTATATGATATAACAGTCCTCCTAACTCTGTCTTAGTAACAATAGATATTAACTTAAATGGAGTTATCCCAGCTGGACATTAGATGCTCTAATTTCAAAGAATTCTCTCTCATTGCCTTCCAAAGTGAGTCTGACAATTGCAGGATTATAAGGGCCAAAGAGATTGAGAGAGGTCATTTAATCAATTCCCCTGCTTTCAAAACATACTAATTACAAATGATCACAAAAGGAGAGCTATCTTATCATAAAAATAAAAATCCAAAGACAATGGAATCTCTCTTAATGTGTTACATGATTTTCCAACATTAACAGTCAATACACTCCACATAATGTCTTAACGTAAATCCTTCCAATTGTAACTTAAGGCTATTCCCTATTGTTCTGTCCTCAATGGGCACAGGGAACAGTGGCTCACTATTTTACATTCCCTTCCATACCTGAGAAATGCTATACTATTATGGTGATTTGTAAATGTAGTAGCTTACCAAAATAAGGACAAGGATCATTTATCTTGAATGAAAATACTATTTCAGCATCAATAAATGACTATTGATTAAAAATATTTTTATTTAAATATTTATCAATATGTTTACATTGACTATTCCTAAATGTATGCATCTCTTTCTTCTAATCAGTGAGTCATTTCTTTTATCAAAGACAAGGGAAAAGAAATGAGGAAAAACAGCAGTTCAGACAATTCAACCAATAAATGGAACAATTCTGACATTACCTGCAATATTCCATACAGCTAAGAACAGGGGGTAGGTGTATTTCTTAACTCATTCTCCAGGTGATGGCTCCTGTTCATTTTAATTACATGGCATTCAGAAATATTTTGTTTTTGTTATTTTTAGTTTCCATATATATTTCCCAAAATCACAGAGTTAATATGTGTCAAAGGTGGGACTTGAACACGGGTCTTTTCTGGCATTGAGGCTGATATTCTTCAACTAAACACATTGTCTCTTTGGTGTGTATATTTTTGTTTTGGCTCTTTTAAAATTTTCTTTGTATTATTTCATACATTTATTCCCATATTACTCTAAAATCTTCATATCCATTGGGACTTAATATAATAATTGTCCTATATATATCATAATTTGGTCAGTTATTCTCCAGTTATTGAATGCATATTTTTTTCCAGCTTTTTCATTTCATGAAAGAAGCTGCTATGAACATTCCTATACATATGACTCTTTTCTTGGTGCCAATAACCTCATTTGAGTATTGCCTTAGCAATGGGATCTCAGGGTCAAAAGATATGAACAATTTAGTAACTGTCTTAATACAATTCTAAATTATTTTCCCAAACTATTGAACTAATTTGCAGCTCAACCAGCAGGGACTTAATGTAACTATCTGCCCATGGCCTCTCCATTAAATGAACTTTCATCATCTCTTCTAATTTAATAGGTGTGAAGTGACAGACAATTCTGGTGATAGCAATCTTAAATGGCCAATGGGAAGAAGGTTCCACAGCTTTCCTTGGTTTCTAATGATCTGAAGGTATAATGATCTTTACAATCAGAATAGCCCTCCTAACATTTGAACTAAGAGAGAGAAAAAAATATATTGGGGGACTCAGAAACTGCTTCATGAAGGAGGGATTAGTTTTGGTATAAGGGAGGGCAACATGAGTAAAGGTATAGAGGTGTGGATTTAGGCTTCTGTATGTGCATGGAGGAGGGAGTTCTGAAAATAAAATAGTAAGTTGTAGAATTGGTGCAGAAGTGTGCTTTGAGGGGAGTAGCAGTCAGAGATGAGCAAATATTAGGTTATAGAGAGTAGTACAAGATAAAGTTCCAAATCCAAGGCGTAGAATATGGATGGCTTTGAAAAACTGATTAAGGTGTTTGGATTTAATTCATCATAGAATGTATTACCCCTGGATAGTTTTGAGCAGGGAAGAACTGTTAGTTGTTCTGTGCAGAAGGAATATTAAATTGGTTATGGTATGTAGAATTGTATGGGGTTGAGGAGAGGAGACAGTTGTGAAAGGTAGAATTGGAGAGGGAATTTAGGAGAACAAGTAAAATAGTGTAGATAAATAGTAATGGGGGTCTAACCTGAGATGGATGTTGTAGGAATGAAATAGAGCATTTTGAAGTCTAGAAAATTATTTGACATTTATAATTTAACTTAAACATTTTAACAATTCTACTCATTGATGCTTATTTTATATATGAGGACAAGGAAGTCCACAAAGTTTTAAGTGATGACAAAAGTAAAAAAGATAGTAAGTAGTAGAGTACCAGAAACTTCTAGAGCTGATCATTGATCTTCTAATTGATTGGTCAGTGCTCTTTGTATAATATTAGGCCTATCTAAAAACAAGTTCCTATATGCAAGAGACATCAAATGGTAAAATAAAGGCAATGGATGAAGTAATGCTTTTGATCCCATAACCACCTCTGAATTAAAAAAAATATCTACTTGGATTTATATCTCTGGATTTTTCAGAGCAGTTCATATTCCCTTTAAAAATCATCCTTTGAAATCCTGGATTTTGTCAGTCACTAGAAAATATTGTCTGGGATACTATGTGTGTTGTGAATATTTATATATGTTATTGTGGATTCAAAATACAGAGATTACGTGAGCTGGTAAGGTAAAAAAGACTTTCATTTCTTTCCTCCTCTTTCCTTCCATTGATTTCCCTTCTCTGCCTCCTTCCCTCCTTCTTTCCTTCCTTTCTCCCTTTTTTTATCTTTCTGCCTTTTTCCTTCCTCTTTCCTCCCTTATTTCCTCCCCCTTTCCCCTTTCCTTTCATTCTTCCTCTCCTCCTTCCTTCCTCTTCCCTTTTTCCCTTCTTCCTCTCTTCCTTCTTTTTCTCTCTTCATGTCTCCTTAATTTTCCTCTGTTCCACTTTCAAACTACAAGGAAAGGTTCTGAATACTAATGTCACAATACCAAATGCAATCCCAAATGTCATATTTGCTTAATGATGAATACCTCTTTCTTACCTTACGGGGGGATTTAGTGAATTCTGCTTAGCCAGTTGCTTTAGGCTACTCAAGAAGTTAGGTGTAGCATTTTAATACCCATTTCTCTTCTTTAGTTGCTAGCTATCATTAATCCCTAATGCCTGGAAAGACATAAATTTCTGCTCACAAAAGAAACCCACAGGTCTTTTTTATTTGGTGCATTTTTTTTTCTCACTTGCACCATGATATATTCAGCTATGTATTACCTAGTCTGAATGCAAAACTGTTTTATATGCAGATTTAAGGTAATGAGCATTCAAGTTTAAAAAATGGCTCTGGTATCCTGTAGCTTCTCAATAATA
The DNA here is from genome assembly GCF_028583685.1 of Petaurus breviceps papuanus. Taxonomy (NCBI): domain Eukaryota; kingdom Metazoa; phylum Chordata; class Mammalia; order Diprotodontia; family Petauridae; genus Petaurus; species Petaurus breviceps. The sequence continues at coordinate 17,476,154 of NW_027186492.1, forward strand.
ATATACTCTTACATTCCAACAGAGAAGGATGGATTATGGGTTTTTCAATTTGCATCAGGCATATTAATTGCAGAGTAGGGCTTCCACATAAAATATCAATGTACTGGAACAAACTGTTAATGTACCAGAATATGAACACTTGCATTCATTTCTTGAGATTTTAAAAGGAATCATCCTTTTTTCTGTACCTCTAGAGATGGTACAGTTTTTAAGACAGTTAATGAGAACTACGTAATCACTTTTCCACAGCTACCTCCACCAAAAAAAAAAAAAAACAACCCAAGCCCCCCAAAACAAACAAAAAAACACAACAACCTTAATTAGTTTAAGTGTTAATAGGGCTTTTCTAGTCACGGTGCTGGCAAACTATACAACAAGCCATTAGGGAAAGAGAATAATTTAGAGGGTTTTGTAGAAACTTTTTTCCTCTAGACTTGCTTTTAAGAAACATGACATGGAAGATCAACTTTATGTGGCAGTAGGAGGCAGAGAAGTACCACACTCAACTTTTATTTCTATTATATTTCTCAACTGTGAAGCAAGATTCCTAAACTAGTAAAAGTGTAATTGGAGGTGTTAGAAGTAATTTTCAGCTGGGACTCTGAACTGCAGGTTTAATTGTAGAGAACTGCAATTTATGTGGCTTTATTTCTGGGGAACTACTTAAATTATATATTCTCTTCTAGACAGAAAATTGTGAGCTTTCTTATTAAAAAGAAGTATTGTAAAGCACAAGTCATTGTATTTTTTTAGAATGCTTTTCATGACTAGTATTAATAATGGATACTTTAGGCAGAAACGGATAAAGATTAGAGAATGGAATTCTTCAGTATTCTCTGGCCTTAATCCATGCTTTGTTTAAAATACACACAAAAATCATAAACTAAGATATCTTCCTAGGTAGGAAAAAAATAAAGCAATATAGTGAACTGTCATTTATTTGAGATTTTTATTAACTGTACAAGTTGCCTGCCCTCTGCTTTAAGTTCTGCATATAGGAGACAGTATATAAGTTTTCTGAACATTCAATGAATGAAATGCTTATCTACTATTCCATAAGCATTTACTTCTTTACCCCAAGATTCCTACATTCCAAAATTTCCCCCATTATTCATGGGGTTTGTATCCCCCATCTCTCAAACAACAACCAAATATAGGACCCTCCTTTAAAATCCCAACATAAAAAGAAAATATTTAAGTTTGCATGTCACAGCTGCAGGCAGTGAATTATCTCACCAGGGAAGGGGAGAAATACCACCCACATAATCCAACAGGAGACCTGATTCATTTTGTGTCCAGAGCAATTGCTGCAGTCTTACAAAGCTGAAATGAGTTTCCTTTTCAATCTTCAGGAAAGGAAAAAAGTGAGAATGTCGTGCTTTCTTGGTTCAAAGTAACCCCTGCCTTCCCCTCCTTTTTTTCATTATTATTCCTTATTTTCCAACGATAGCTTTGACCTTGCCGGATGTTATAAAACAGTGTGAAATGGGTTAGAAAGAAGGGCTAGCCAGGTTCTCCCAGCATTAAAAATATAGTTGAACCTATAACTAAGAGAATTTTTGATTTTCTGTTTTAAAAAAGTCCATGAAAAACTATATACGCATAGCTATTCACTTAGCATACTTGACAGAAAAACATGCAGTGATTTGTTTTCACTTAAAAGAACAGTGTACATCACTAGAAATATAAATTGTTTGTTTCTGCATGTTGAATGCTAACATTTTGAGAAAATGACAAAAGTATGGTACTCTAGGTCTGTATTACATTCATTGGGTGGGTCTTAATTGTAGAGAATTTTATTTTTGTTTCCCTGAAGAAAGGACAAATAGAATGTTACAAGTTTTTTACTTTCATTCAGTTGCTCCATTTGAACACCTACCCTTCTGTTCCTGCTCAAATGATACCCACCACCAAATGTAGCTATGATTTGTAAAACAAATTCCCAGGTCCCAGTGATCTACCCCCTACTTTTATTAATAACAGGAAAGAAATGTGGAAGAAAGTAAGGAAGGAAGGGAGGAAGACAGAGAGAGAGAGAGGCGGGGGGGAGAGAGACAGAGACAGAGAGAGAGCCAGACAGAGACAGAGAGACAGGGACAGAGAAAGAGAGAAAGACAGAGAGACAGACAGAGACAGACAGACAGACAGAGAGACAGAGAGATACAGAGAGACAGAGAGAGAGGAAAGAGAAAGAAAAGAGAAAGAAAGAAAGAAAGAAAGAAAGAAAGAAAGAAAGAAAGAAAGAAA
>NW_027186492.1:17478410-17502167 GCF_028583685.1 Petaurus breviceps papuanus
AAGAAAGAAAGTTGGATTCAGTACCTTCTTTGGGAGGTTTTATCTTGCTTTCAGATCCAGTGACAGAATGATACAACCTCTTGGGCATATTCTTTTCTTGGTAAATGTTTCTGACAAAGTTTGATGATCATGATCAGGTCTACCATAATGTATGGGTCAAAATATCCTATGAGTTTTCTGTCTCTGAGGACATGCTATTTAATAGTGAAAATATATGTTCTTAAGGCCTGCTCTGAGATGAGAGTTAGCATGTACTTCTCCTTCCCCCAAAAGTCATTTGCTTTCTATCATCAGGCTTTGCCTGATCATACAAATATATTCTTTTTTTTTTTTTTGAGGCATCTTGGTCCAGGGCTATAATATTTATCCTCGATAAACTTTGACAATGAATTACACTGATGAAGGCAACTAAAAAGGAAGCCTAAGTGAAAAGAAACCTATATGCAGGGGAAGGGGGAGTGGGTTGGGGCGATAACTGCTCTGAGAGCTTTTACATGGTTCCTGTTGCCAGGGAAACCACTTCTTTGTCTGTACGTGTTTGGAATGGCTGCCTCATTAGAACTCAGGCTCTCAGTCACTTGGTGGTGCAGAGTAAAATGAAAGGGATGAACCCATTTTAACTGCTTAACCTCAGATTAAGAAAAATAACTTATTAAAAAGGCCAATAAAAAAGCTAAAAATAGGAGTTTCCTTAGATTCCAGTTCTTGAGGAGGGGGTGATGATAAGGTAACTGCTCACATCAGTTGGACCTGATCATCTCTTTGTGTGAATTATTCTCAAAGGTACAGGGATGAATAATTTTCTTTTTTGTTTTCCTTTTCTATGTGTATATGCAGACATGTGTGTGTATACATATATATATATAGGGAATTAACAAAGAAAACATATATTTTCATGCCATCAAATGTAGAATGCATGAAAAAGATCTAGAATCCACAAAATATTGGAAACTATCTTCCTCATTAATAAGTCATTTCCCCCCTTTAAGTCTACTAGCCTTTGGCATTGCTACATCATTATCATCAGTAATTTAATTTATTGACTCAGGGGCATAGTAAGGTATTGAAAACCTATATAAGGGTAGTTAGTGCTTTCATTGAAGGGGAAAAATGTGGTGAAGCAGTTAGTATGTGTAGGAATAATTTTTAATGACAAGGAAAGTAATATTAACTACCTGCTACAAACTGAGAGATAAAAACAGAAGGGTTGAAAACTTTTGAAGTTCAAGAAAGGTCTACCTACTCTTCAAATAAGTGACCTAATTGTTCACATAAATCAATTCAATCCTACACCAAATTTCCCCAAGATATTTATTTTGTTGGAGATTTTCGTCCATGACTGCATTCCTCCTCCTTCATAAAGGAGTCTCTAAATGTTCTTTCTATTCACAATCCATGAGTATCATTAAGGGACAAGGGTCTTAGATATAATCCCATCAATCTTTTTTTTCTGAGCCATCATTAAATACACACACATGTACATATGCATGTGTATACACACGTGCATGTATACACACAAGACACATATGGAGAGAGAAAGAAAAAGAGATATGCAAAATTCAAAGGGGATTAGCTATTATCTAAGTTGTTTTCTTTTCCACATGGTTAAACTAGGCTAACACAAATCTCAATAATATACAGTTGATATTTACAAATCAAACAAACTGAAATGAAGATGAGAAATACACACTGGCATTCTGAGAATTTACATGCATAGATAAAGGAGAACATAGAAAAGAGAAAATGTCCATGTTTACTAAGCACAGTATAATAGAATATAAATGTACATGTATATATATATATATAAATGCATATACATGCAGACACATATATGTGTATGTTTATATATGCAAATACATATACCTCAGTGGGTGTGTATGTGAGTATGGGTGTGTATGTGTGTAAAGGAGCTGGCACGCACATGCCCAGATCACTTAAGATGTGGAGGGATCTAGGGTCTAGATTCCCCTTACCATGTGGGTGGGGGTAGTCTTCTGTGATTGAATATATAGATGGATTTGGGTTGTATGGATATTCAAGGAACTTCTGGGTGAAGGTTTGCCAAGCCCTTTTCAGGACTGCTCATCAACCTCTGATGTCCACCTGGCAATCAACTCATCTGTAGCTCTAAAAGCTGTAGCATATGTAGCAGCCATATTGTAATAGTAATGGAATTTAAAAATCTCCCTGTATTGGCTTGGTTTTTGGATTGATTGTGTTAAAACCCAGAACTTGTGAATGCCACTTGTGGGATGGACTTGTTGATTTGAAAAAAGAATGCTGAACTGGGAGGAGCTGGTGACATAAATTTAGAGAGACACAAGCAAAGAGAGAGGCAGAAGAACTTTTTGGAAGCAGCATCTTGGAGGCAGAGAGAGACAGAGAGGATTGCTGAGGGCCAGTTTGAATTGTCCAGGACTTTTGAGAGCTGCCACCCAGAGCTGCCATGGACTGAGGAGACATGGTCTGTTTTGATGTTGTTTTGCCAGATTTGTCCACTGGTGAAAGACAGTGCTGTTGTTGCATAGGCCCTGGAACCTTGCTGTTGGTTCAGAGCTCCTGAGACTGTTCTGCAGACAGATAATGAATGAATGAAGACACTGGCAATGTATCTTGTGGCCTTGCTAAGCTTTGTTTCCCCAGGAACAAATATTGCTGAGAACTTGCCTAGGGTCAAGATGAAGAAAAGACTTCTCTTTGGGTATTAAATGCTGTGCTTAAGCTTGTTGTAACTCTGGGGTTGATGGCCTATTTAGTTGTAATCCAAGGGTGGGAAACTTTTGACTTTTTTGTGCTCTGTGATTGAACAAATGAATTTACTTTACTTATGATTGGAAACTAATCTCCATTTGAGAAGTGGGGCTTTGTGATTGACTAAATGAACATACAGCCTAGGGGCAGAGAAGTATTTAGAAGAGGGACTTTGTGATTGATTAAATGAATGTAATGTCCAGAGGAGGGGTAGTACCTGATTGAATTACACTTGGTAAATGCTGTATTTTGAATTATGCTATATTTTGATGCTCTCTGTTCTTAATTTGTCACTGAACAAAATGGAGAGCACCAATCCTGGTATTTTTAACCTTGGGAAGTTGCCTTTGATTGGCATTACACATAGCAATAAGCCATCTCAGCAGATAAGCTAAACCAGATTTAGGGTAACTGAAGGACCATAAACCCATTGCTGAGCTAGAGGGTAGTCTATCCCTAGAATGTGAAGCCTTTCCTGGTGGAATGGGCTGATAAGAACAATTTATTCCAATGGAATGCTTAGAGCTTGGTTAGACATCAAAGATGCCAAGTCATCCACTGTATCCTGGGGCATCCCCAGGTGTCCTGAATTTTGGCTTACCTCTGAACTTTGATGGCTCTGAAAGACAGAATGAGGATGATGACTTTCTACAACTCTGCCTCACTTAAATCCAACTCATGCACAAGTTGAGATGCCAGTGTGGTGTCATTGGTCTTCTTCAAAAATGAAGAACAAACAGCAACAGATCAAATAGACTATCTCTTTAAAACTGGCCAGACTGAGACAGTGACTCTTATTCTGGATTACTCTTTCCTGCTGTGCCCAGAAGGTGATGATACATAGGTGACACATAGTGTGGGCCCCATGAACAGAGTCAGAAGAGGGAGTTACATTCTCCTCATCTCCCTTTTACCTTGCCTCTAAAAATGAGTCCATAGCATTTCTATTTCTCTTCTTCATCATTCTCTTCCTTATGTCCCAGGCAACCTATCTTCCCTGGGCTTCTCCGCCAGTCTAGGTGGCTGCAATATTCTAATTGCAATCCTGACTTCAAGGTCACTGTGGCTAGAACTTCCAGGTTCAGTGTTAATGCTGGCATCTGAAACTGACAGAGATAAATAACAAAGAACAGAAATTAAAATACCCTAGGCCAATTTCTTGGAACTAGGGTAAAATGGGGGGGGGGGAGGGAATTTTCATGATGCCTGTACCATAGGTGGACTTTGTGTGATTTTAATCCCTTGGTTACATTAGGAAAAAAAGAATCAGGAAAGGGAGGGACAGTCATCTCAGCCTGGTCAGTTTTAAAGATGCAATTTGTTCTGCTTCAAAGCCAATCAAAGGAGGCTACTCTTATCCATTTGCTAGGGGGAATATAGAAATAGTGTAGCATATATTAGGCCAACTGGGCATGCTTAAGCAAGTCCCCTTATATATGTATATATGAATTGTTATATGTATATGTACATGTACATGCATATAAATCAGATTACTGCATGTTCTCAATGGGCATTCAAAGGGCATCTAGAAGACAGATTGTAAAACAAACAAAAACCCTAATAATTAAATGTTAAACTATGGAGTAAAAACAGTAAGTAGAAAATAATTCTGAAAATGAAAGATATTGAACTTGAGTCGTTAAAGCCTTCTGGAAAAGTAGAATTTAAATTGGGATTATTAAGGATAATGTTAAGATTAAAATTATCTTCTCCATCATTCTCTTCCTTATGTACCTGGCAACCTAGTTTCCCTGGGCTTCTCCACCAGTCGAGGTGGCTGCAATATTCTAATGACAATCCTGACTCCAAGGTCACTGTGGCTAGAACTTCCAGATTCAATGTTAATGTTGGCACCTGAAACTGACAAAGGGGTATTTCAGTCAGGTAGATGAATATAGTATATTCAGGGGTCAATGAGATGAAAGAGATGACAAGCTTACAGAACTTTTTTTTTTTCCTGGAAATAAGTACTCATTAAACACATTAAAGTTTAATCTTCATTATTAACATTTTTTCCATTACTTTCTTAAGTCTAGACAATCAACAGAAGAGTAAACCAAGCCCTGATTTGTAGTATTTACTGCTTGCCAGGTATAAAGATGTAAATACGCACAGTGAATATTTAACAATTGATTCTCCAGAGCCAGTACAGGCTGACTTCATCATACTACTGGTGGTACAACTTATAGAACTATGAGAATCATATTAAGAGTGTAGGGAAAGTTATGAGTCATTTTAGCTAGGTAAAGGTAGATTGTTTAAATGGAGATTTCCTGTTGGCAGTATTGGAAATTCATATTTAAGAGTCATCCCCATTGAGGTCACCGATGAAGTAAAGAGACATAAAAATAACCATATCATTCTATTATTAAAGAAGTGATCACAGAAAGGGAAGAGCAAAAGGGTAAGGGACAATAAAAGGACAATGTAAAACAAAAGGAGAAGGAAAAAAAACTGGCAAGGTGGACAAAGAGATAAAGAAGTAGAGAGAGAACTGGGAAAATGCAGTGTCATGGAAGCCAATTGAGGATAGAATTTCTAAAAGGAAGGTAGTCAAGAGTATCAATAGTATCAATCATTACAAAGTTTAGTTGGAGCTGCTATCTCAGAGCACATAGTGAGGATTGAATAAAGGTCCATCACTATAAGTATATTAGCAGAATTATGTAGAGGTAGCATGGTATGGTGAATTGAGAGACTACCTTAGAGTTGGAAAGAACTGTGTTCCAGTTAGGTCTCTGACATGCAGTAGTTGTGCTAGTCTGACCAAGTTACTTAACTTCTCTATGCTAGCAGGTAACTCTTTAAGATTATAAATAACTGAGCAGGGGCAGTTAGGTGGCTCAGTGAATAGAGTACTGGCCCTGGAGTCAGGAGGACCTGAGTTCAAATCCAGCCTCAGACACTTAACACAAAACTAGTTGTGTGACCTTGGGCAAGTCACTTAACCCCAATTGCTCTATCTTTCCCCATCCAAAAAGCAAAAAGAAAAAAAAAATTACTGAGTAGTATGGATAAAAGGAGTTTCCTCCTTAGTATTTTCCTATATAAATGAGGTAACAGCCATGGTCTAAAAATGTAGTCACACATTAATTTAGTATCATTTAGCCCCTTTCTCATAAGAAACACAAAATACTTTGAATGTTATATCTTCCTATTGCCCTGAGAGGAAGACCTTTCCACCTTATGTGTGTATATTTGGTTGTATAGGTGTGTATATGACATATAGAATTTCTGAAAGAGGAAATCAACCTCTGTGTGGTGCTTTTGAACATCAAAATTAGTATGGATAACTCTCATTATTTTCCAACTGTATCTGAAAGAGAAAATTCAATTTGTTCAGCTGTCAGAATGTTCATTTCTAAGAAACAAGCTGCACAGTTTCTCTCTCTCTCTCTCTCTCTCTCTCTCTCTCTCTCTCTCTCTCTCTCTCTCTCTCTCTCTCTCTCTCTTTCTCTTTCTTCCTCTGTATCTCATCTTTTTCTTCTATTACTGGGCCTTTACTTGGCTAACCTGCGACTCCGAAAATGAAATCCTTTCTGATTTTCATGCATGTAGCTATTCCAAATTCAATATTACAACAGAGAAGAAGCACTGAGAGAGAGTTATTAGAATCTTCCTGAAGGGGCTCACTCCAGATCTGATATATGAGACCCCTATGGCTGGCTAATTGCATTTGTGTCTTCAGCATAGCAGGACATTTTGACTGGCCAAGGCCATGTGTAACACTAGCATATCTTTTCTTTTCTTGTATGAAGGCATACATGTGACCTAGGCTGCTTAAGGAGATCATCTAATTCTCTAGTGAGAGGTAGCAGGTATTTTAATCCCTATATATGGATAATATAGTTCACTTGGGCCTGGCTTAGAATTACAGAAATCTCTAACAGGAGGAAATATAGGGGGGTAATTTATAATCTTATATATGATTTGAAAACACTAAAAACCATGTGATTTTCATAAAAGAACACATTATAGTAAAGTTGTTTTCTTGATATTAGCAGAAGGAATAGGGTCAAATAAGAGATTGCTATCCATTTTGTTTTATTCCAGAAAATTGACCATTCATCTCACACACACACACATACAAACACACACACAGACACACACACACACAGACACACACACACATATATATAGTTTAAAATTATACTGAATGTAATTAATATACTAAAATATGGGGAAAAACTTCCTAAAAGATGAGAAATAACGTGTACAAAATAGGTATCTTTGATGCTTAAACTTCTCATGATAGTTTTTTTTTTTACTGTTTTATATAAATATGGTTATTTTAACAGGGTTTTTACATAATAAATATTTATTAAGATTAAATTTCTTCCTGTGACCCAATTTCTAAATATTCATAGTCACAAATATGCTTTTATCTATTCGAAGGAATTTTATCTAAGAAAAATAGGCAGTTTCTTCTGTTCATTGTTGCTTACAGAGGGCTATATATATTTTATAAGAACAATTTTACTTTTGGAAAATGTATACAATTTTCATGTGGTAATTATTTATATAAGTATAGATAAAGCTTTTGATACTTAGAAAAGATTTATGATGTAATCAATGTAATACTTCCTCCACCAATAAAAATTTCTATCCTAAATTCCTTCTTACGGACAAGAGTTCATATTTTTCCATCTATCTTCCATAGAAGTATAGAAATAAAATAAGTAGTGTAAGTAATGGAACTACTATCCCAGTTTGCAGGATAGGTAGTTATCATAGTTAGCCATAATAGCCATAATTAACATATACCATAGTTAACAGTATAGTTACGTGTTTTAGCAAAACCCAGACTGGGTTCATATTAATATACACTGGCACTTGTAAAGAAAACATATGTCTATTAAAATAATAAATGAATAATTTTTATCCATGTGAGTCAGATTTTTTATATTTTTTTCTAAATTTAAAACATATTTTTAAACAAAAAAAAAAGTTTTGAGTTCCAAAATCTATCCTTCTCTCCCCCCCTAGACAGTAAGCAATTCAGTATTGGTAATACATGTGCAACCTTCTAAAATATATCTGTAATAGTCATTTTGAACAAGAAGGCTTGAAGAAAAGAAAAAAAAAAGAATGAAAGAAAGAAGATGAAAAATAGCATGCTTCAGTCTGTCTTCAAACAATGTCAGTTCTTTCTCTGGAGGTGGTGTAATAATATTAATGGGAGTTGAAAATCGTCCCCACCCATTAATAGGCTTCACATGGAACCCAACAAGAGAAGCTTGATTAATGGAGGCTTGTTTTTTTAAGAAAGGACCACATCTTTTGCTACTTTGCAATTAGGCAGTGGGTCATGAGGGTTGTGATGCCCTCTGACCCTCAGAAGTATATATATATATATACTCTGAAATTAGCATTTTGCTTTGGGGCTTACTTATGGGAAGAGTGTTCAAGTGATTTGCCAGATGAGACTCTGGGTAGCCATTAAGGAGCCCCCTCCCCTGATTTTGAAACCCCAGATGTTGGTGCTTCTCTTTCTGGTAACTATGTATGTATGTAATGATCAGACAGTTGGATCTGTCTGTTAACCTGTGATGTATGCATTATTTGATCAGATGGTTAGAAGCCTTGTCTGTTGGTTTTATCCTATTATTTCTGCTTATAATTATTTCTTCTGAAGTTCAGGGTCCTGACTTTTTCCCCTGAACTAAGTAAATCATATGTGTGTTTGATCAAAGTTAGATTGTTCACCCCTTTTGAGTTCCTTTCCTTTGGAGAGCAGATCAAAGGACCTGTGCTAGCAGTCTTTCCCTGTGCTGGTGTTATTGGTCTTACACCTCCACAGCAACTACAAGTAGCATTACTGTTACAACTTTGGGATTGTTTAGATCATTGTTTTGCTGAGAATGGCTAAGTTGTTCACTGCTGCTCATCAGACAATGTTGCTATTAGCATGTACAATGTTCTTCTGGTCCTGTTAATTTCTCTTTGCATCAGTTCATGTAAATCTTCAAATTTGTAGTACACTATAGTATTGTAGTATACTATACATAGTATACTATGAGGTTATCTAGTTCAACCTTCTCATTTTGTAGATGAGAGAACAAAAGCTTGAAAAGTAAAGTCCACTTACCCAAGGTCACAGGAAAAGTTAGTGGTAAAGTCAAAACCCTTTGACTCCCACCCCAGTGTTTAATTCACTATACCATATATATACGCATACATTTAATAAATATAATTGAAAATAAAATTTGGATTTGTGATTTAGAATTACTATAATCTTGGTAACAATATTAGATATTACATCTTCAGATACAATATATATCATTCTCTCCACAGGCAGAATGTTGTTGTCATGATAGTGGAATTGTTAAATAGTGATATGCACATTTATAGGTAGGATGAATAAGTACTTCCCACAAAGTATACAGCTTACTTAATATCAGTGGTGGGTAAGGTTTGTAGTTATTTATAATTGGTTCTTCTATTCCCCATGAAGTTCTTGCTAAACTTATTTAATGTCATATATAATATATAAACCACTGAACTACAAAATAATTATCTTCCCAGACTTAACATTTCTTTGGCCCTACTTCCCCGTGATGACCTTTCTCAGTTTACTAGGAGGAAGAACTTAGGAATAGTATAATCATTAATGTAGGACATGACAAACATTAGCAATCATGATCATGTACTGTGTGTTCCCTTTCAAATTCCAGTGTGAAATTAGGAAATAGGAATGGGTGGGGATGTGGAATTAAAGAATTGGCAGAGTCAAGATGGAGATTTGTGGAAAATGTATTATTAAAGTAGAGGTTAAGACTTAGTGAAACTTTGGATTCTGAGTGGCAATTAAAAGGAAGAAAAAATCATCAACAATCACAGTCATAGATTTAAAGATGGAAGGTAGCTCAGAGATTATCTTGACCCATCCTTTCACTTTAGAGAGGTAGAAACTAAAGCCCAGGGAGGTTTAATAACTTTCTGAATGGCACACAGTTATTGTGTATCATAGGCAGTATTAGAATTCACATCCTTTAACTTCAAATCAAGCAGTCTTTCTACTGTGTTAGGCTGGCTAATTTGTCAGATTGTTGGAATGCCAAGGGATATAGAATTTAAAGGGCCATGCTTTCTAACTTCTAAAAGATAAATAAGAGGGGAGGCTAGGTGGCCCAGCAAATACAGCACCAGCTCTGGAGTCAGGAGGACCTGAGTTCAAATCCGGCCTCAGACACTTAACACAAAAACTAGCCATGTGACCTTGCCATGTGACCTTGGGCAAGTCACTTAACCCCAAATGCCCTGCAAAAGAAGAAGAGGAAGAAGAGGAAAAAGAAGAAGAAGGAGAAGAAGAAGAAGGAGAAGAAGAAGAAGAAGAAGAAGAAGAAGAAGAAGAAGAAGAAGAAGAAGAAGAAGAAGAAGAAGAAGAAGAAGGAGGAGGAGGAGGAGGAGGAGGAGAAGAAGGAGAAGAAGGAGAAGAAGGAGAAGAAGAAGGAGCAGCTAGCACTTTTATTCTCTGAAATCCTCTTTTGGCTTATAACTTTTATTGCTTCTTCTCAAAACCTGGAAATATGTTTGTAAGTGCAAATTATAAGCAAAAGAAAGGTTTTCTAATGCCTCCAATAGACTCAGGGCAAGGAAGTACCAACTCTGTTGCCCATGTCTTTTGCTGATGGGTCCAAGATTTAAAAAAATACACTATGTATGCTATTTTAGTCTTAAGTTTTATGGGCAAAGCTTAGAGCCAGAAGAGTGGCATTCACCTTCCAGCTCATACCTCAATAACCCAATTTAACTGAGGGAAAAAAAAAATATTTATTGCCCTTTTCTTAATTAGGGGTTTATTCAATGCATAGCATTTGATCAAAAAAACCTCCCACTTATATGTTGACCATGTAAAAGGTTTCAAACTACCCTTTATTTTTGTCATTAATTACAACACAGTATATTACATTTGCTGATTTTCAACAAACGTACATTTAAAAATGGGTTTGAATGAAAACTCCAATAGAAGAGCACATTGTTATTGCTGAGAATATAATAACCTCTCCCAATTGACCTTCAGTTCAGTGGGGAGGCTCTTCACTGGAGAAAATCCTTTTATGTTGAAACTTTCATGCTAGAGAACTCTTTGCTCATGTAAGCCAGTGAAGTATGTGCATAGCATTACATCTGTTCTGAGAAGTGATAAGGGGAAAAAAAAATCCTGCAAAGCTGTACAAGTGAATACTCCTGTTAGATTCTTCCTGCCTGGAACTGAGTTGGGCATAAGCAAAGATGACCACCCAAGGAAAAAAGAACTAGTTTCACCAACAATCATTTCTGCACACCACAAGGACTACAACAATTCCATCCTGCTCACAAAATTGTCATCAGTTTTAGAGATCTATTCTGTTCTAATTTCTATTGCTTCCTTGTCTCTGTATGCACCAACAAACACATGACTGGTAGAAAAGAGGTAATGATAGTAATAGTAATAATAAAAACAACAACAATAGCATTAATACAGCCCTTAAAGTGTATGAAAGCGATTTCCATATAACACCTCACTCAGTCCTTATAACAATACTACAAATTAGTTGCTATTAACATCTCCATTTTAAAGGGGATAAAGAAACTAAGCATGAGAGCAGATAAGTAACTTGCCTAGAGGCAGAAGGGTGGTATAGGGTTGTATAAGTGGTATAGGCAATAGTGTGTGGGGCCTGGAATCAGAAAGGCTCTAATTCCTAAGTTCAAATCCGGTCTCAGACACTTCCTAACTGTATGACCCCGGGCAAGGCCCTTAACCTTGTTTGCCTCAGTTTCCTCATCTATAATACAAGTTGGAGAAGGAAATAGTACAGTACTCCAGTCTCTTTGCCAAGAAAACCCCAAATGTGGGCATTTAAGATCAGGTCTTCCTAACTCCAAGTCTATCCCTCCCCCCACATTACCATCTACTTCCCTGCAAATAGTTGATAGTTAATAAATACTTGTTCGTTGATTGAGTTTCTAGCCATATGCCTTGACTAAATAAAGGTCAGTTGTGTTCATATAACAACAAACTCATCTTTGTTCAAGAAAACAAATGATAGAATACATTGAGGGCAACTTAGCCTTGATTATCTAAGACAAGTTTCACTAATTTCTTTGACTTTGTTTACAAAATTGAATTATTTGTATTTTTGCCAACTTTATAGCTTTTTATTTTCCCCAGAGCAAAGCTTTTCAACAGCTTACTATACATACATACATACACATGCATGTATATACAAGTTATATAAAATACATATCTCCACACATTTACTGGAATTCACATACCACAGACTCACTTTGACCATCATTTGTAGCTTTCAGAAGGCTGAAGAAACTTCTCAGATTTAATGTTTGAGACTATTTGCCTCATGATGGCCAAACCTAGAATCACTTCATAAACCCTTGTCTCCAGGAAAAGCAGATACAGAGTGAATTAGGGATGGAGGTAAAAAATTTTAAGACAGACTTGCTACCGAACTTTATAAAGGCCCACTTTGACTTAACATAATTGCTAAACAAGAAGACCTGTGTTTATTTTCATGGCTGAATTAGTCTGAAGGGTTTAGACAGTTTTCACCTTTTCCTTGCTTATGTGAATTCATTTACAAGAACCTTTAGGGAAGTAACAGCATCCAAATAAAGTGCTAAAAATATCCCAAAGAGTATTAAGGCTCGTAGAGAATCAGGCAAGCAAGATTACCTGCTAGTTTCTGGTCCATGATCCACATAAAGGGTAATGGTGGCACTTTAGGACTCCTTAGTCTATCTACTTGCTCATGTAATAAAACTATTTCTGAAAGTTACTTTGTCCAGAGTAAATGATGCTGTGTTATAACACGGCATATTCTGAGAGCAGATGCATTTGATTACAGGAAAAGTAAAAGAAAAATAAGCATTTAAGTTCTCAATAAAAAGCCTCTTATTCATCCAGGTATCTTTATGAAGTACACAGCTTGGGAAACCACTGCTAACCCAATTCCTCTGCCCTCTTAAAACCATATTTCAATTTTTAAAAGGTATAATCTAAATACTATAATGTTCATCAAGTGGGACTGAGAATGCTAAGGTAGTGTCTAATTAGGTAGTACTTTGTTTTACATTTGGGAAATGGATTAGGATTATATATTAAAACAGCAAAGGAGAATTTGAATGTAGTAATAAAAAATGCAATTAAGAGGTTATTTATTGCAAAGTGGAAAAATAAAAGAAAGATCCATGTGGGTCCCTTGATCTTTCTCTGATATTTCAGAGATGAATAATATGAAAAAATATAATTAATTAGATCTGCCCTGAAATATAGTATACCAGCAAGGATACACTCTTAACTATGCTCACATTATAGTGTAAAAATTATAGGTAAACCTTTTTAACCAGAGATATCACTACTAGCCATATATTCCAAAGAGATGAAAAGAAGAGGAAAAGAACCAAGGGCCAATATGTACAAAACTATTTAAAGTAACTCTTTTATGGTGGCAAAGAACTAGAAACTAAGGCCATTTCTATCAATTGGCATATGTTATATGAATGTAATAGAATATTATTTTATTATAAGAAATGGTGAAATGAATGATTTCAGAAAAATCTGAGAATTTGTGTGAACTGATATGAAGTGGGCAGAACCAAAAACACCAGCTCATATTATTACATCATTTTAAAGAGAAACAATTTTGAAAGCCTTAAGAATGCTGCTCAACAAATTGAACACCATGATTTCAAATAGCCCATTAGGAAACATGATAGCCATTTCCTATATAAAGGCAGAAGACTCATGGTGCATGTTTATGCATAGATTTATATCTAGCTAGCTAACTCTCTTTGTATTACATCTATTTCTATATATACTTATCCAGACAAATATATCAATATCAATCCCTATCTATTTTTCTATATATATCCTTGTACTGTGTATCTCTTTATCCATCTATGACCTATGTTTAGAAGTAGCCCACATGGAAATTTATTTTGATTCTCTATTCAGTTAACTACAGTATTTTTATTATTCTTAAGGAGAATTAAAGGGAGAGAAAATGGATTTTTCTTAACTGAAATAATATAATTAGCTTTAGAAAAAAGTAGTGGACTAGTCAGACTGAGCCAGGAAGACTAGGGTTCAAGTAGTGTCTCAGATACAAATTGACTACCTGATTCTGGACAAATCACTTAACCTCTCAGAGATTCAGATAATTCTAAAACTACAAGTAGTAGAACTTGTTCTGGTCTTCATTGCTATAGCTTCCTCACTGGAAATTCCATGCAGCTATGCAATCACAGTCTGATGTGAACATACTTACAAATGCATGTTTCTATAGGCATAGACATGACCTTTAATAATTGTGTTGGTTTAGACTAAGTAATGGTAAGAAAAACTATAGCAATACCACCACACATTTGTATAGGGCTACAGACTTTTCAAAGCACTGCTCCATCTAATATTTTGTTGGTGCCTATGCACATTGGCTATGTTATTGTGTGGAAAGCTGTACATTAATTAGATATATCTAAAATCTATTATACATATTGTATATTGTACATGAAATAGTCTCAGCTTTTATACTGGTGACTCTAAAAAGAGAAAAATAAATAGAAACTGAAAGGAAAACTGTGAATACCCTCTAGAGTACAGAAACAGAATGAGCAGACAGTTGAAAGAATTGCAATAGAAACTGCCTTATTTCCCTTCTGAAATCTTTTATTTTGACCCTATTGTCCAATGACATGAATGAAAACTTTATGTACCTTATGCTCTGATTTCAGTGGTTGCTTCATTTTAATTCAAGCTATGTGGCAAGGTAGGATACTATAAATCACTCTGAGGAAAAAAAATGTATTTAGATAGAGAAAGAAACAGAAATGATAGATTATTATTTGTACTTCTATAGTATAGACATCTGTGTGTGTGTATGTGTGTATGTGTATGTGTGTATTCTTGCAGGTAGCTAGATGGATGGATGGATTCATAGATCAATAGATAGATGATAGATAGATGTAGATATATAGATATATTGACAGTTTTACTTTCTATGCAATATACTATGATTCTTCCTAAATGATTCAAAGCACTGAAGAAGTTCAATTTTGTCCTTGCAATTTGACATAGTCTTGCAAATGGGTGCAAAGAGTGCTTATCCCAATTTAGTACTCTCACAATCTTCTCAGAAGGAGGAAAACTGAGTATAGTTTCTCTTCTTCCGCACATTACTGCCTCTGGGGATGGCCCTGACTAGAAACACCACCCTTAATATTTACTGTGACAGTATCTAGGTCATTACCAAAGCAAAGGAGATTCACAAAACAGAATTGGATGGGACCTTGGAGGTCATTTAGTTCAACTCCTCACACTGTACCCCTGACAGCTGGCCATTCATTCTTTGTTTGAGAGCAACTAGTGAAAAGAGCTCGATAAATTCTAGGAAAGCCTGGTAAATTTTTAGACAATTCTGTTTTAAATTAAATTCTCTCTTATATTGAGTCAAAATCTTGTAACTTTGTTCTGTTATTTATAGTTTTGTCTTCTGGAGAAACAAATCCCCCTCTCCCATAATGACCTATCAAATATTTGATGACATATAACTCTCCTCAGTTTTCTTCTCTCTGATGAGTTTTTTTTTCAAATAAAACTTAAATACTTATTGAAGTAAAAAGATCACATTAAAATATTTCAAAGGCCACTTGCATCATAGGTCTTATTATCTTTTCCTTATTAGTTTTGAGTTCATGTCTCTAGGACAAGCTGTGTGGTATACTGGATAAGCACAAGGTTGGGAATCAGGAGTTGTGGTTTCTGGTCCCAGCTGTTTTAACTAGTTAACTACCTTGGTGACCTTGAGAAAACTGCTTAACTTCTCTGGATTCTCAGTATTTCTATGTGTAAAATAAAAGTTATAGATTTTCTAAGGCAGAGATCCGTAACTTTTTCCCCCTTTTATTAATTAATTAATTTTTAGTTTTTAACATTCACTTTCACAAGGTTTTGAGTTACAAATTTTCTTCCCATCTCTCCCCTCCCCCCACCCCAAGGAGGCATACATTCTGATTACTTCTTTCCCCAATCTCCCTCCATTCTATCACCCCCCCTCATCCCCTTCCCTTCTATTTTTCTGTAGGGCAAGATAGATTTCTATACCCCATTACCTATTTATCTTATTTCCAAGTTACATGTAAAAACAATTTGTAACATTTATTAATTTTTAATTTTTTTTGAAAGGGGGAAAGGCAAAGCAATTGGGGTTAAGTGGCTTGCCCAAGGTCACGCAGCTAGTAAGTATTTCTGAGACTGGATTTGAACTCCTGATTCTAGGGCTGGTTCCCTATTCACTGTGCCACCTAGCTGCCCCTAATATTTGTTTTGAAACTTTGAGTTCCTCATTCTCTCCCTCCCTCCCTCCCTCCCCCCACACCCTCATTGAGAAGGCAAGCAATTCAACATAGGTTATACATGTACAGTCATGAAAAGCACTTCCATAACAGTCATGTTGTGAAAGAATAACTATATCTCTCTCCATTCTTTCCTGCTTCCCATTTATTCTATTTGCTCCTTTGATTCTGTTCCTCCTCACAAGTGTTTGCTTCTAAATACCCTCCTTTCCCATTTGCACTCCCTTCAATCATCCCCCCCTCTCTTGTCTCCTCCCCTTCTACTTTCTTATAGATTAAGATATATTTCCAGATCTAGTTGAGTGTGTATGTTTTTCCTCCCTTAAGCCAAATCCAATGAGAATAAGGTTCTTTCATTCCCTTTCACTTGGCCCCTCTTCCCCTCCATTGTAATATCTTTTTCTTGCCTCTTTTATATGATAATCTGTGTCATTCTACCTCTCCCTTT
The DNA here is from genome assembly GCF_028583685.1 of Petaurus breviceps papuanus. NCBI lineage: Eukaryota > Metazoa > Chordata > Mammalia > Diprotodontia > Petauridae > Petaurus > Petaurus breviceps. The sequence goes on from NW_027186492.1 coordinate 17,494,963, forward strand.
CTCCTTCTCGCAATACATTCTTCTCTTACCCCTTGATTTTATTTTTAGATATCCTCCCCTCATATTCAACTTACCCTGTGCCCTGCTTCTCTCTTTCTGTGTGTGTACATATGTACACATATATGTATATATGTATGTATTCCCTTCAACTATACTAATAATGAGAAAGGTATCATGAGCTACAAATATCATCTTTCCACATAGGAATGTAAACATTTCAACTTTAATAAGTCACTTATGATTTTTCTTTCTGGTTTACCTTTTCATGCTTCTCTTGATTCCTATATTTGAAAGTCAATATTTTTCTGTTCAGCTCTGGTCTTTTTATCAAGAATGCTTGAAAACCCCTATTTCATTGAATGTACGTTTTTCCCCCTGAAATATTATATGCAGTTTTGCTAGGTGGGTGATTCTTGGTTTTAATCCTAGCTCCTTTGACCTCCAGAATATCATATTCTAAATCCTCCAATTCCTCAATGTAGAAGCTGCTAAATCTTTTGGTATCTTGATTGTGTTTCTACATTACTCAAATTATTTCTTTCTGGCTGCTTGGGATATTTTCTATTTGATCTGGGAACTCTAGAATTTGACTACAATAATACTAGGAGTATTTTCCCCCCTCTGGTTCTCGAATATCAGGCCAATTTTCCTTTATAATTTCTTGAAAGATGATTCATTTTTTGTGATCAAGGCATTCAGGTAGACCAATAAATTTAAAGTTCTCTCTCCTGGATATATTTTCCAGGTCAGTTGTTTTTTTTTTTTTCCAGCAAGATATTTCACATTGTCTTCATTTTTTTCACTCATGTTTTTATTTTATAATTTCTTGATTTTTCATAAAGTCACTAGTTTCTACTTGCTCCATTCTAACTTTTAAGGAATTATTTTTTTCAGTGAGCTTTTGGACCTCCTTTTCCATTTGTCCAATTCTGATTTTTTAAGGCATTCTTCTCCTCATTATACTGTTTTGGACTCTTTTGCCATTTGGTTAACTCTGTTTTTTATTTTATTTTATTTTTGCTTTTTTTTGGAGGGCATTTGGGGTCAAGCAACTTGCCCAAGGTCACATGGCTAGTTTTTGTGTTAAGTGTCTAACAGATTTGAACTCAGATCCTCCTGACTTCAGGGCCAGTGATCTATTCACTGTGCCACCTAGCCACCCCAAACTCTGTTTTTTAAAGTATTATTTTTTTTCAGCAATTTTTTTTCATTCTCCATTAGCAAGATGTTGACTTGTTTTTCATGATTTTCTTGCATCACTCTTATTCCTCTTCCCAATTTTTCCTCTACTTCTCTTACTTGATTTTCAAAACCCTTTTTGAGCTCTTCCATAAACTGAAATGAAATCATATTTTTCTTGGAGGCTTTGGATGTAGGAGCTTTTACTTTGCTTTCTTCTTCTGAGTGTATGTTTTGATCTTCCTTGTCACCAAAGTAAGTTTTTTTAGTCTGAGTTCTTTTATGCTGTTTGTTCATTTTCTCAGCCAATTACTTGACTTTTTAGCTCCTTGTTAAGCTAGGTCTCTACTTCCAGTGTTGACGGTGTCCTGTTCTAAACTTCAGGGGTTTTGTGTAGCTATTTTCAGAGGTATTTCTAGGGACCTGCAAAATTTTAGCTCTTCCAAGGTGGCATGATCAAAGGTGAGGAATTTACCCCTCTCCTGGTCTGTGCTCTTATCTGTGAGTGACCACATACACTCTTTTCCTGTGAAGAGGTTTCTCTCTCCACCACAGCCACATTCTCTGCCATGTCAGTGCTCCTCCTCACCACAGAATCACCACGCAGGATTGGGACCCAGATCAAAACATGGGCAAAGCAAGAGAATCCTGTTTCAGCACCAGCAAAGAGATTCCTGCAATCCCCCTCTGACCAGCCATTCAATCCCTCCACCATCTATATGCCAAGAACTCTGGAAGCAGCCATGGCTGCGGCCGCCTCTGCCATGCTGGGCCTAGGGCTAGACCTTGCTTCTCTCTTACCCAGGTCTGACAGACCTTTTGTATTGACCTTTTAAGTTGTCTTTGGCATTTGTGGGTTGAGAAATCTGGAAACTGCCACAGCTGCCAGTGATTCACCCCCTGAGGCCTGCTGCATCCTGTCCTTCCTAGTGTGGCCTACACTTGGAAATTTCTCCTCTCTCAGGATGGTGCAACAGACCTTTCCTGTTGACTGTGAAGGTTGTCTTGTGCTGAAAATTTGTTTTATTCTGTCATTTTGTGGGCTTTTCTGCTCTAGAATTTGTTTAGAATCGTTTTTACAAGTGTTTGGAGGGATTGGGGGAGAGTTCAAGCAAGTTTCTGCTTTTACTCTGCCATCTTGGCTCCACCCCTTGATGAGTTTTTGAAATCTGTCCCGATATGATTTTCTCTTAGACCTTCTTGGATCCTTATTGCTTTCCTCTAGACCCTCAATAAATCACTAATTTCTTTCTTAAAATCCATCAAGAATTGGGCAACTCTTACACATGTCATTTGACCTGCATATGATATAATGAAACTATTACAGCATGCTCTATTTAAAGCAATACTAAGAATATACAGAGAGGTGGCATATTATAATGCATGGAGGACCAGTTTTAGAGTCAGAAAGTGCTTTGTGCAAATCCTGTCCTGGCACATAATGGTTGAATGATGACAAACATGTCCCTTAACCTCTCAATGCTCCAAAAAAACTAAAACAATAAATTATAGTTGGGTTGCCTATCTGTACTGATAGGGGAATTCCTCATGTGAATTAAATTATAGCTCTAGTGGAAAAACAGATTACAGTAGCTCTTTTTTTCTTTGACTACATCACCCTCTAGGCATATATTTAGCTCATCTCTAACTATAACTCATTTGTTTTCTATTTTTCTGCCAAGTCAGGTCTCTTCCATCCTAGATATGGATGGTTGATTTTCTATTTAACCTAAAAGTAAAACTTGACCTTTATCCCTATGAAATTTCTTGCTTTGTGTTTTGTTCCCTCACTGCATCCCACTTAGGTAATTTTAAAATTTGATTTTATCATTTTTTATATTACCTATCCCTCTCATTTTTGTAACATGCTCAAATTTCATAAACATTTATCTAAATCTTTGTCTTGGCAATTGATAGTGTATGGGTGGGTTTGATGGAATAAAGCATTTAAATTAGCACAACCCACTTAAAGTAAGTGATAAAATGTTATATCCTGAGTGGGATTTCATCTCAATTGAATCAAATTAATCAATGGCATTGCAATTAAATATGAAAAAGCCTCAATCATTTAGATGTCTGCTAGAGTTATTGGAGGAATGGGAGTGACATTGAATAGAACAAATGTATAGATTGGCTAGGAGACTCTGGTCATACCCTTTGTGAATTCTATAAATAGCAGACCATGCAAAATTTAGAGTTATAAAGATTCTTGTAAACAGCAAATGAGGAGAGAACATTTCCATTAACTCCCTTGTAGAGTCATTGGGAAGCAGAGAAAGGTACTTTGACCTCTTCAACTCTGTTTTCTCCCACCCATGACATGAGAAGACGCTCATGAACTTTGACAGTGTAGAATATTTCTCCTCAGCTAAGATGGCAGAGATAAAGCAGGGAAATGCTTGAGCTGTACCCCAAATCCCTCAAAATACATGTAAAAATGACTTTAAACAAATTCTACACCTGCAGAACCCACAAAATGACAGAGTGAAACAAAACACCAGGCCAAGATAAGCTGGAAGATTGACAGGAAAGGTCTAATGAACCAGGCTGGGAGCAGAGCACAGTCCAGAGTGCACCACACCAGCATAGACAGGCCCAAAGCAGGCCTCAGGGGATTGAATCACTGGCAGCTATGGCAGTTTCCAGACTTTTAGGTCCACAAATGCAAAAGACAGCATAGATGGTCAGTGGGAAGACTGTCAGGGAGAGGAGTGAAGTCTGGTCACAGCCCCAGTGTGGTGGGGGTGGTGACAGTGGCAGTGGCTGTAGCAGCAACAGCAGCAGCAGTTGCTTCCAGAGTGCTTGGTCCACAGATGGTGTGGGGATCAAAGAGCTGACCAGAGGGACATTGTAGGGATCTCTTGCTGAGACAAGATTCTCTTACTTTGTCCTGCTTGGATCTGGGTTGCAGTGCTAGGTGGCAGTCCTGGGGTGAAGAGGAGCAGTAGTGTGGTGGAGCTTCTTGTGCAGTATATAGGGAATCCTCCTCACAGTTCCCAGACAGAAAAGAGTGCTTGTGGTCACTCCCAGACCAGATCATACCACCTTGGAAGAACTGAAAATTTACAGGCCTCTAAAAGCATCTCTGAAAACAACTGCACAAAACCCCTGAAGTTTGGTATAGCACACTGCCCTTCCTCCACTGGCAGCACAATTCTACGTTGACAAAGAGTTAGAAAGTCAAGGTTTTGGCTGGGAAAAATGAGCATACAGTGTAAAATAACCTCAGGCTACAGAATCTTACTTTGGTGTCAAAAAAAAAACAAAACATACAGCCAGAAGAAGACAACAAAGTAAAAGCTCCTTCATCCACAGCCTCAAAGAAAAATGTTTTGTTTTGTTTTATTTTATTTTTTGCTTTTTGGAGGGGGGACGGCAAGGCAAATGGGTAAGTTAAGTGACTTGCCCAAGATCACATGGCTAGTAAGTGTTAAGTGTGTGAAGCTGAATTTGAACTCAGGTTATCCTGACTCCAGGGCTAGTGCTCTATTCACTGCACCACCTACCCACCACAATTCAAAGAAAAATATGACTTGGTCACAGAACATGGAAGAGCTTAAAAGGATTTTGAAAATAAAGTAAGAGAAGTAGAGGAAAAATTAGGAATAGAAATGAGAGTGATGCAAGAAAATCATGAAAAATGAGTCAACAACTTGCTAAAAGAGACCAAATAAATGCTGAAGAAAATCTCACCTTAAAATCAGATTAAGCCAAATGGCAAAAGAGGTCCAAAAAGCCAATGATGAGAATACCTTAAAAAGCAAAATTGGTCAAATGGAAAAGGAGGTCCAAAAGCTCACTAAAGAAAATAATTTCTTAAAAATTAGAATGGAGCAAATGGAAGTTAATGACTTCATGAAAAATCAAGAAATTGTAGAACAGAGCCAAAATAATGAAAAAAAAAAACATAGAAGATGATGTGAAATATCTCATTGGAAAAACCACAGACCCATAAAATAGATCCAGGAGAGACAATTTAAAATTTATTGGACTACTTGAAAACTACGATAAAAAAGAGCCTGAACTCAATCTTTTTTTGTCATTTTTTAAATTTTTTACATCATTAATTTCCACAAGATTTTGAGTTACAATTTTCTACCCATTTTACCCCTACCCACCACCCCAAAGTAGCCATCCAACTGAAATCCCCTCCCCCAATCTGTTCTCTCCCATATCTTCCCCCATTCCTCCTCTGAACTTCCAGTAGGTCATGGTGGAGCTCTATGCCCCAGTGCCTGTACATCTCATTTCCCAGTTACATGTAAAATAATAATAATAACAATAATAATAACAATTATATATTTTAAACATTTGATTTTAAAACTTTGAATTCCACATTCTTTCCCTTCCTCCCTCATCACCCACCCTTACTGGGAAGATAAGAAATTCAATATAGGTTGTACGTGTGTAGCTATGCAAAACATTTCCATAGTGGATATATTGTGAAAGACGACTATATTTCCCTCCATCCGATTCTACCCCTCACTTTTTCTATTCTCTACTGTGATCCTTTCCCTTTTCAAAAGTGAGTGCTTCCAACTTCCCTCCCTCTCAGCCTGCCCTCCCTTCCATCATCCTATCTATCATATCCTTTCCCCCTACTCTCCTGTAGGGTGAGATACCCAACTTGGTGTGTATGTCATTCCCTTCCTAAGTCAAATTCAATGAGCATAAGGTTGATTCATTCCCTTTTGCCTTCCTGTTCTTCCCCTCTATTGTAACAGTTTTCCCTTGTCTCTTCTATATGAGATAATTTACCCCATTCTATCTCTCCCCATCTCCCTGCATTATATTGCTCTCTCACCTCTCAATTTCAAATTTTAAGTATCCTCCCTTCTTATTAAATTGATCCTGTACCCTCTGTCTATGTATACCTGTACACATATATACACACACTCATATATGTATCCATATGCCCATATACCCTCCTATATAGACATATGTACATATGTACACACACATATACATTTACATTTCTATTCCTTTCAACTATCTTAATACTGAAAAAGTTTCATAGTTACAATTATTGTTTTTTCATGTAGGAATGTGAATAGTTCAACTTTGATAATTTCCTTATGATTTCTTTTCCCTGTTTACTTTCTCATGCTTCTCTTGCCTCTTGTATCTGAATGTCAAATTTTCTATTCAACTCTGTTTTTTTTCATCAAGAAAGCTTGAAAGTCCTCTATTCCATTTAGTGACCATTTTCCTCCCTAAAACATGATACTCAGTTTTGCTGGGTAGGTATAGTGGCAAGCACCCCAGTGTCCTCAGGGTGTCTGCAACACAGGTTCTTAGATCTGCTTTGTTAAAGGAAAGCAACTCAAAATGGGTTAACAAGCTTACTTTAATCAGTCAAACATGTATCATTCACCTAGTTCAGGGGAAAAAGGTCAGCACCCCGAACTTCAGAATATACAGACAGAATTATTAAGACAGAAACAGATCAAGTAGACAGATTTCCAAGCTGTCCAACCATTACATCCATACCAAACAACATCTGGGTTTCAAAGCCAGGGGGGCCCTGGACAATGGCTTCCCAGAGTTTCATCTGATCAAATCACAGAACATTTCTCAAAGTGAGCCCCAAAACAAAGCTACACATCAGGGCTTATATAGCCTTCTCCTGGCTCAGAGAATGTAACAACCTTATTGACTCACTGGCCAATCAAAAAGTATCTACTGAAAAACAAGGCTCCCACCCCAGGCTCCAGGTGCACTTTAGCCTAGGGGCAGGGAAGATCTTAAAAAATTTACATTTCAATTACAGTAGGTGATTCTTGGTTTTAATCCCAGCTCCTTTGACCTCCAGAATATCATATTTCAAGCCCTTAGATGCCTCAGTGTAGAAGCTGCCAGTTCCTGTGTTATCCTGATCATGTTTCCACAATATTCATTTTTTTTTCTTGGCTGCTTGTAATATTTTCTCCTTGATCTGGGAACACCGGAACCTTTCTTTTTGGGATCTTTTTCAGGAGGTGATCAGTGAATTCTTTCAACCTCTATTTTGCCCTTTGGTTCTAAAA
>NW_027186492.1:17512167-17564201 GCF_028583685.1 Petaurus breviceps papuanus
CTGGATATATTTTCCAGGTCAGTGGTTTTTCCCATGAGATATTTCACCTTGCCTTCTATTCTTTCATTTGTTTGGATATGTTTAACAGCATCTTGATTTCTCATAAAGTCATTAGCTTCCATTTGCTCCAATCTAATTCTGAAACAATGATTCTCCTCACTGAGCTTTTCAGATTTTTTTCTTTTTTTTTATGCAATTGGGGTTAAGTAACTTGCTCAAGGTTACACGGCAAATTATTTCTGGGTGTCATGCTAAGTATCTGAGCCCAGATTTGATCCCCCAGGTCATCCCAACACTGGGGCAGGTGCTCTTATTTGCTGAGCCACCTGGGCACCCCTTGAGATTCTTTTTCCATCTGGCAATTTTGGCTTTTTAAGGCATTCTTCTCCTCATTGCCTTTTTGAGTCTCTTTTGCCATTTGAGTTAGTCTATTTTTCAAGGTATAATTTTCCTCATTCAGGCTGTTGATTCTCATTTTATAATTTTCTTGCATCATTCTCATTTCTCTTCCCAATTTTCCTCCACTTCTCTTATCTGCTTCTTAAGGTCCTGTATGGCCTGCAATCAGCTCATATTTTCCTTTGAAGCTTTTGGTGCAGGAGTTCTGACTTCACTGTCTTCCTCCTGTTCCATGCTTTGCTCCTTTTTGTCCCCCAAAATAGGAGTCTATTGTTGGAATCTTCTGTCTGCCTTGTTTCCTTTGCCTGGCCATGTTTCCCCTCAATCACTTGACCCCTGGATTTTTTTGCCACAGTAGGACTCTGCCAGCAGGCAGGGGAGCTTTTGTCCCAAACACTGGGGTTTTCTCAGTTGCCAGAGGTATTAGATGGGTGCCCTCTCTGAGGCCTCCACATGCTCTGGCAAGCTGGACCCCAGACCTCCTCCCTAGACTGCAATCCAGATCCAAGCAGGTTAAAGCAAGAGTGATTACCCCTCAGACTGGTGCTTGGTCTTCCTACATTCTGTAGGCCAGGAGCTGAACCTGCCATGTGGTGCTGACTGGCCATGTAGGTATCTTAATGGCTTATCTCACTGAGGGCAAAAGCCAGGCACTACCACTTACTGGGTCCCAAAGTCCATACTGCACTGACCTCTCACTTTGTCCTTCACATCTGTGTGTTGATAAATCTGGAAAAGGCCACAGCTGCTGATGATCTGGAGTCCCTCTGGCTGGTGGCTGGTCAGGCCTGCCCTGTGGCTAACGCCTCAGCATGGGGCTGGGCTTGGCTTCCAGAGCACTGCACTGGACTTCTGGGCTGTCCTCAGCGGGAGGTTAGCTTCTCTGTGTCATTTTGTGGGTTCTGCAGCTCCAAAGGTTGTTTAGAGTCCCCTTTTTACATGGATTGTGGAAGGTGAAAGCTAGAGCAGAGGGGAGGTTCTGCTTCTACTTCACAATCTTGTCTCTGCCCCTTGAGTTGCATTTTAAAGGAATATCTGAATTCTTTGATTTGGGGATAAGGACAGAATACATTCAATGTATTTTGATAGCTAGTGTGCAGGTAAAGAGATAGAAGCTGTGTGCCGTGGGTGAAGAACAAAGAGAAGGTCAGTTTGGCTAGAAGGATTATCAAATAGCATGAGTAATATCCAACATGACTGGAAATGGAGTTTGGGTATGGGATTTGTAGGGATTTAAAAGTTAAAAAAGGGATGTTTGTATTTTATCCAAGATGAATCCTAGATCCTAGAGATCCTAGGAGGTTTCTGGCTTCTGGGGTTGGTTAAATAAGAGTCAAGTGGTAAGATCTGTTCTTGAAGAAAATTATTTTGGCTGCAGTGTGTAGGATGAACTGTAGTACTGAGGCATGAGGTAGGGACAACAATTAGAAGACTGATCTAGATGAGATGTGATGAAAGCCTTTACTAAAGTGATAGGTATGTGGGTTAAGAGAAGGGGGTGGGCTGCAGTTACAATATTTTCCAAGTGATTTTAATTGAGAGATGATGGAAAGAAAGCAATCTAGGAAAATATTGAGTCTAGGACAAACACCTGAGAAGGAGTGCTCATATACATGGGAGGGATGTGAATCAGAAAAGAGTAATGCCACGGAAACCTAGCTCCAATGTCTTTCTTGTTTATAGAAAAGCACACTCATTGATTCTGCTCCTATATCTTCTCATTGTGTCTTCTTCATCTCATTTCATAGTTTTTCATCTTCCCACCCTCAAGGTTTGATTTCCATGACGTTCTATATTTCCATCATTGATCTCTCTTCTGAAGTCCAAATCTTAATTTGCAACTGCCTATAGGATATACCTACTGAGATGCGCTACTGGAACCATATACTTGACATGCACAAAGACAAATTTAGCATCTTTCCCCCTAAACTTGATCTTGACTTTACTATTTTTAAAAATCAAAGCCACTTTTATTTACATTCTCCTGTTTTTGAAACATTAATATTACTTATTATTTCCCCTTCTCCCTTGCATTTCACATCCCTTCAGTACTAATTCAGCTACTTAGTACTTTTAATTCCTATAGAATCTCCTTCCTCTGCTTCCTTTTTTTAATTTCCACCACTACTGCCCTGTTATAGGACTTCATTACCTGAACTTTTGCCATAGTCATTTACCAGGTCTTTCAACCTTCATGTTCTTCCCTCTAATATACATCTTTGATATCAACTGTCACACTAATAATCCCTTTACATAAGGGTCATATATTCTTCTATTTCATAATCTTTACTGACCCCCTATTTCCATTCTTTAAAGCCCAACTTAAATGATCAAATCTTTCCAAAGCCGATTCTGATGTCTCCTGTTAGTTATATTTCATTCCTCAGGTCTCAATTAGCGTTTTATTTTACATTTCTCTAATTCACTTATTAAATGCCAATGTACATTATGGTTTTCCATATATGTGACTCATAGATCTATTAGACTTTATGTTTCATGGAAGCATTATTAACTGTAAACTACATGCCAAGTGCTGTGAAGTAGGCAACAAAGACAAAAAAATTAACAAGGTATACTTTCTTAAGGAGCTTTTTCATGTTAATGAGGAAAATGATATACATAAGGAAAATGCTAAATTCTCTTATTTCACTATGTTGCAACCATTTTTCTACCTTCAAAGAGTTTTTTCCCATTTTTCTTTTTTTAGAGGAAGAAAATACAAGGCAATGAAACAAAAAACAGAAAAGAAAAAAAGCTAATTGTTTTGACATTTCTAATTGTGTGATTATCCAAATATACAACGTGTCTTTTGGAATTAATGTATAAGTGGAGGACCTTTTTGAAATCAGTATTGTAGATTTAGAGTTGGAAGTTTCCTTAGAAGATATCTAGTCAACTCTTCTCAATTTACAGATGAGGAAACAGGCTGGGAGAAACAAAATGATTTGACAAGGGTCCTCCTGATAATATTTGGTTGAGGTATAATTTGAAGCATGTCTTCTGGATTCCCAATCCAGGCCCCTATACACCAAGCCGAGTTAACTCTCAATGAATCACACATTCACTATGTGCCAGGTATTGTCTGAGTGGAGACAATGACAACATAAAACATTATATGCCGTCTAGGAATTTATAATTTGAATCATGTGAGACAATATAAACATAAATTAATACAAGGTGATTTCAAGAAGAGGATAAGCAACTAGCAGGATTAGGAAAGGTCTCAAGTAGGAGGGGAATGCAGAGGAAAACTAAGGATTCTAGGAAGGGGGGATAAAGAAGAAATGTATTTTAATTATAAGATACAGTTTGGGGCAGCCAGGTAGCACAGCGAGTAAGAGCACCGGCTCCAGTGTTGAGAAGACCTGGAGATCAAATCCCGGGCTCAGACACTTAGCACCCACCCAGAAACACCTGGCCGTGTAACCTTGAGCAAGTTACTTAGTCCCAATTGCTTAGGGGCGGCTGGGTAGCTCAGCGAGTAAGAGCACCGGCTCCAGTGTTGGGATGACCTGGGGATCAAATCCGGGCTCAGATACTCAGCACCACACCCAGAAATAACTGGCTGTGTAACCTTGAGCAACTTCCTTAACCCCAATTGCTTTAAAAAGAAAATAAGGTACAGTTTGTGCAAAATCACTGAAATGCATAATGAAATTTGTAAGGAGCACTAAGAAGTACATGTTGACTTGATAAACTGTATGTAAATGGGAATACTTTATAATATGCCCAGAAAGGTATGTTGGAGACAGATTGCTATGGGCTTGTAATGCCAAACAGAAGAGTTTGCATTTTATCTTAGAGTCAATTGGCAGATAAGAGAATTTTTCCAACGCATTAATGATATTGTAAATCTTGTACTTTGGAAAAAAAAATATGACACACACACAACAATTTGGAAGCCCCATGGAATACAGAAGAAAAGAAACATGTGGAGCTGCAGCCTAATTAACTGACTACTACAATTGTCCCAATGTGCGAGATGATGAGGTCTTGAACTAGGATAGTGACTATATAAGTGGAGCAAATGGAATGAACCTCATAGATATTTTCCTAGAAGAATTAATAAGACTTGGTAATTTAATATAAATAAGCAGTGATAGAGAGGAGTTCAGGATGACACTGAAGTTTTGAACCAGGGTGACTAGAAGGGTGGTATCATATTATACAGAAATTTCAACATTTATGACAGATTGACATAAAACACATGAGGACTTTAATTAAAATATATTTTAAATTTCTAAATATGATTCTTAACTCTCTGTGTGACTCATGTTACTTTTAACTGTCAAAGAAGAAAATACTCAAGTTTCTGACTAGACTTATTTTTGTCTTTCTTCTAATTTTTTATATGCTTAATAAAATCTCAGTTGAAGGATCTCCACCAAGTAAACAAAGAATTTGTATTCAACAGATATAATCCCTAGAAACAAGCTTCTTGCTTAATAACTGTGGCCCCTCCCCATGCATATGTGTTCACTGTCTTTTCTGCTGTTCCTCCATTCTTACTGACTGCATTCCTCTCACTTTCATCATCAGTTTTGCTTCATGAGCACTAGACTGTGTCATTAGTTATGACTCATCAGTTGTGGCATAATCATATCAATTCCTGCCCAATGTCTTCTGTTCTCATTTAAATACAAATTCTTCTTTTATTTCCAAGCTATCAAATATGTTTTATTCACTGAGTCTTCTAATAAAAGGTGAAACAGGCTATCCTGCCCTATGCAGTAGGAGACACACACATACAAGCATGCGCACAGACACATACATAATCACATGCACACACAGACTGAGGGACCGATGACAGAAAAATAGCATAGACAGGCACAGAGAGACAGACACAGAGATAGAGATAAAGAAGCACATTTTTTTCTAAATTGCTTTAATTTTCTATTATTTTTTAATTCTCTTTGAAGAGGCAGTAAAATGTGTTCTAATATACAAATATTATTGCAATTATGAGTCTGAGCTAATGCAACTGATGAAGTCAACATTCGTAAGACATCAATCACACTAAAAACTCTTGCTATCCATAAAAAATATAAAAGGTATGTGTAGCCTGAATACCTTCCATCATTTCTTCACCAGTAATGAATAAATTTTCAATCTAAAGAAATAACTAAATTCTAAGACAGTTTTGCTTGGAACTTCTTCCTTCTGTGTCTGGAGAGGCACTAAGAATATATAGATATACATACATACATATATACACAATTTTTATGCATATATATGTACATGCTTAGACATATAAAAACTATACATATTCATATATACATATATGATTAGGGAAGGGTGAAGACTTCCCCTAAAACTCCGACTTATTCTCCAATGAGTGCAAAGTAGGAAACACACAAAACACATGCTGACAATTTTCTTGAGTATTATTCCAACTGTTTTTAGCACCTAAAATACTAACCTCCTTTGTACATGCTAGTGCTCCTGTTGAGAGCTTTTTGCCCAGGAGAATGGTTCCTGGAGAATGTTTTAGTGAACATTTCATGATCACCATCCATAGCCATGCAAATTTGGATATAAGATAGAGGATATATGCATAAAGAAGTGGCATCCCCATTCCACTTATCCCTCTGTTGGAAAAGTATCAGGCACTTAATTCTCTGATCAGTTAGATCAGATTAGTTAGAAATCAGATCTGATTAATTAGAAAAATCACTAATGTCCTTGTATGTGGCAGTGTCAGTAACTTTTCTGTTGGTTTTATATTTTTAGGGAGGATAGGAGGTCAAAGAATTTATCATTGCTCTGCATTGCATCCAAGTACAGCAACAGGTACAAGATAAAATCTACATAAATATTGGATGATTGTAATCATGATGTTAATAAGACTGGGAGTAATTTAAATTGATCGGACTCCCGCTAGGGCCTAATGTTCATGTTATTGTGGTAATTATGCATTTTTGAAGTTTACTGAGAGGTTTATGAACTTCATTTCAAAGATCTTCTAAGTAGAGATAAAATGGGGAGGAGCCAATATTGTTTTTATTTTTTTACACGTCAAAAAATTAGGATAAATAAATTGTTTCTTCACGTCATGCAAGTTAATAAAAACCAGAAGAATATGTTAGGAATACTCTTTCCCTACTCCCAAAGTATAGTATTAGTTCAATTATACAGAAAAAATTCCATTATATTAATGTGAATCACTGTAAGTGAGATAGTAAATAAACATGGATTCAGCATCTATTATGTACTAGGCATTGTAATAAGCATGGGAGATAAGGAACAAATAAAATAAAATAAAATAAAATAATGTCCCTGATCTTGAGCTCACAGCTTTCATGGGTAGACAATATGGGGAAAACAAACAAATAACCCTATTCAAAGGATAACTTAAAAGTAATCAATAGAGGAAAGAACTAAAGGGGATCAAGAAAGAATTCCTATGGAAGATATGATTTTAGCTGGGACTAAGAGAAAGAGAGAAGGCATTCCAAGCATGGAGGATAGCCAGTGAAAAATAGTCAGAATAGGTGAATGGAATGTCTTGCTTGACAAATGATAGCTTGTTAGAGATTTTTAGGATGTATTCTATTTTGGGGACTCACCTTCATCTTATGGGTCTGATTACCTTAGGATAGTCATAATATTGGTCTCTACATCAAATACTAAAAATCCAGAACAAAATAATAGCTGTAAAAATGAAGGGAATGATCCAATCCAAGAGCCATTGCAGAGGATCAATCTGAAGAATTTAGTGATTGATTAACTTATTGAGATAGAGGATTGAGGGTGAAAGAACCAAATCAAATATATAAGGATCAACATTTCGTTTTTATTCTAAAGCACAAGAAAATTGGTGGTACTATTAACTATGATGGGGAAATTAGGAGGTCTAACTCTCTTTCTCTCTCTCTCTTTCTCTCTCATCTGTGTGTGTGTGTTGTGTTTGTTTAGAGAATGGAAAGCTGGATAGTAGGATAGTTAATCAATTTGGAGTAGAGAAGAAATGGCTAAGTTTTAAGGGATGATTATAGTACCCAGGTCAAAGAAAGAGAAACCAGTAAAGAAGATAGGAAAAATAGGAAAAAATAAAATGAAACAGTTAAGTGTAATGTAAAAGGGGACACAGGAAGAATTTCAGGAAGGAGGCCACCTGGCATATAAAGGAGAGAATACTTAATTAAGAGTCACAAGATGGAATCATGTGACTTTCTCCTAGGGTTAGAGTCCACCACTTACTATTTGGATAATTTGGGTATATCATGCAACCTTTCTGATTTTAAGGTTCCATACCTTTATGATTAAGATGATAATAACTGCAACTAATGTAATGCTTTAAACTTTATAAACCTCTCTACACACGTTATCTCATTTGATCCTCACAACCCTGGGGGGCAGGTATTATTACTATTGCTCACATTTTATAGATAAAGAAACTGAGACTGATGGAGTTTTAATGACTTGGTAAGGGTCACATATCTAGTAATTCTCTGGCAATATTTAAACTTAGGTCTTTTTGACTCCAGGAAAAGCACTATTACCAACTGTGATAGGTAGGTGCCAGTCAATGGCTTACCTCTTTCACAAAGTTGTTAGGGAAATCAGATGAGATGGTGGAAATGGAAACACTGCAAAACATAGAGTGTTAAACAAATATATCTTCATCATCATCATTATTATTAATATTATTGAGTATATAAAAATAAGGTACATGAGATGGTATGAAGATTTGGATTTAGAACTCCGTGTTGTCTATTTCCTCCCCATTTCCTCTTCCTATCACTACTTCTGGCACATTCTTCATAATATTAATTTATTTACAACATGATTTTTCTTACTACATGATTAGTTTCTTACTTCCCAAAGTATTCAAAGTCTCTTGTTATCTATGAAGTTCTAAACCGTCTAAGATAGAAAGACTTGACAATTGGCTTATAATAGGCAGGGGACTAGAGGGTCAAAGAAAATAGATTATTAGAAATTTGATTCAGGGTTGGTGACCACTGCATCAGTGATAGGGATTCCATAGACACTAAAAAAAGAATGTTTGCTAGTATCAGGAAGAGGTGCATAGGAGTTAGATATGGAAAGAATGGGCCTTAGGCATCATCTAATATAGTTTCCTCATATTTCAGACAAGGAAACTGAAGCCTAGGGAATGGTGTTGTTTTTTTTTTTTAAGATTATCCAGTTAGTAAATCTCAGAGCTGGAATTTGAATGAGTCTTTCACTCTAATTCCTGTGTGCCTGTCACTATAGCATTAAAATTCAGTCAAATAGGAAATCATTAAAAATTAAATATATGGGGACCTGGGTTCAAATATGGCATCAGACCCTTCCTAGTTGTGTGACCCTGAGCAAGTCACTTAACCCAGATTGCCTCCACAAAAAACACAAAAGGAAATGAAATGTATGGATTATAGCATATAATGGGAAATACCATGAAGATAAAAAAATCCAGAATTTATACATAGATACATGTGTGTGTGTGTATATATATGTATATATATACACACACATATATATGCATTATATATGTATCTGTATACATATACATATGTATATGTGTATATGATTTGGGTATGGGGTAATATCTAAGAATTAATGGATGAAGAACAGATAACACATTATCTGCATCCTAAAGAGAGGTAAAATTAAATGTGAGTCAAAGTTACTTCGAAGAGTTAAAAAAGAGAAAAGTTGAATATTGTACTTAAAATCAACTAAATAACCTTTCTCCATCTTATTGCTATATAAGGTTTCACACAGCTCTACATGAGTTGAGTAAATTGGCATGTGCTAATGTACAGAACAGTAGCAACTGAAATCTATGAAGAGACTACATAGTAAAATACAGTGCTTTCAAATTTAGTGATAGCCATATTTCTTGAAATTTTCACAATATGAATAATCAGTTATAATTTCCTAGCACCTAACAGGAAAGAGTACTTTTGTATCCACTTAATTATCATGGCCATTGCACAACTTTCAGAGAGCAGGGAGGTTGAGTTTACACAGCCTAAAGCAAATCAGAGGAAGGTATAAAAAAGAAATTGCATAAATATACCCATTGGATACAAAATAAAAGGCAAATTTCTGTGTGTTTTCATGCTTTTGAAAAGGGGAAGAGTTGATAAAGGTGATCTCAAATTTCTAAATAGATAAAACTGAAAAATTATAAACAACCAAATTAGTTAGAGAAAAGAAGGAAACTTAAAGTTCCTTTATTGACCCAACAGTCAAAATGAATATTAGTTTCAGGAAAAGATTTTACAATTATCTAGAAACAAATTGAATTATTTTAGTATTTGCAAAATACTATATTGTCCAGTCTTCTGGGTCTTTCTTTATTAAGAAAATGTTTTTTTTTTTTTTTTTTGGTGTGTGTGTGCCTTTGTGTGTGTGTGTGTGTAAAGAATAGCTATTGTATAATTATGTTAAGTACCTGTTTGGAATATAACTTCCAATGCCCAGATGCTTCCATTGTAGTAAAATTTCAAGAGGCAGGGTACTCATCAATTTGCTAGACTTAAATGAAATATGTCTTTTATGGATCTATGAATAAGGAATAATAATTATAATGATATTAATAAACTAACACATAGCATGCTAAGGTTGCAAACATTTTACAAATATTATTTCATTTGCTCCTTGCAACAACCCTGAGAAGTAAGCATTATTATCTTGATTTTACAGATAAGGAAACTGAAGAAGGCAGAGGTTAAGTAACCTCCCCATGCTCACACAACTAGGAGGTGTCTGAGTCCCATTTTAATGTAGGTCTTTTTGACTATATACTCAGTGTTCTATTTATTGAATCACCTAGCTGCCTAACAGATAATTACTTAACTCACATCCTCTTGGTTTTTTTTTAAGCAATTGGGGTTAAGTAACTTGCTCAAGGTTACACAGCCAGGTGTTTCTGAGTGGGTGCTAAGTGTCTGAGCCTGGGATTTGGTCCCCAGGTCATCCTGACACTGGGGCCGGTGCTCTTACTGGCTGTGCTACCTGGCCGCCTCAATGGAATTTTATTTCTTTTTTTTTATCCTCTTGGCTTCTTGAAGCAATACAATACCTTAAGTACATTCTTGATTTTTTTCCTCTCCAGGTCTTCCTTCTTGGTAATATTTATGGAAGAATAGATGCAACCATTTCCTTTTGTGTTGACACTTAGATTCTTTTTCCTCTTCTCTCTAGTAGGTCACAGATAGTTTATCTCTATTTCTTCTCTACCTTCACTTCTCCATACTGTTGGGCAGGGGTATTACATGGCTCAAATGAAATAAATATTTTGCAATTAATGTGCTCTATAAATGCCTATCATCATCATCATCAACCATTATCATCATCATCATCATCATCCTTCTCCTCCTCTACATACTACATTCATCACCTTTATTCTGATGATGACTTCATTCCCTGCTTCTCATAAAGTATTCCTGCTGGGACAGCTAGGTGGAACAGTGAATAAAGCACCAGCCCTGGAGTCAGGAGGACCTGAGTTCAAAGCCAGCCTCAGACACTTGACACAAAAACTAGCCATGTGACCTTGGGCAAGTCACTTAACCCCAATTGCCCTACCTTCCCCCCTCCAAAAAAAAAGTACTCCTTCTGTCCTCAAGTAATATTTATAGAGAAATAGAGGGATGTGCTGGCAAGTACTTAACAACTGTGATCTCCTCCATAATCCAAAAAAAAGTATTCACACACTTTCAAATTTAATCTGCAATATTAATATTGTATTAAGTTGAAACAATCAACAAAACTATAAATCCATTTGTGATTGACTATAATGACTACCATTTTCTGAGGTATAAATGTTCACTGAATATTTAAAAATAGCTTTTATAAGCCTATTAGATCTGACTTCAGCACACCCATGTCAACTGGGGAAAAAGCAATTACTTTCCCTTGTATAGAGAGAATGAGACCTATTTACTGCTCTCTTTGTCTAAGAGAACAGATAAATAGAATTTGCCTTCAGAAAAAACAATTAGATACCCAATGACTCCATCCATGTGAATGGAGGGTCACTAAAAGGAAGTCAAATAAGATACTGGTTTCAACCTTAGGGACCTTTGCTCTTTTAACCTCTACTATTCCCATTAGATTAATCTGTTATCCTCAAACACCCTTACTACTTGCCTTTTATACCTCAAACTCTCAAATTATGATTATAGGACTACTGTTAAAGAAGTCATGAAAACTTAATAACTTTATCCACTCTGAATTTTTATTTTGTAACATACTGGGCATTAAATGTTTGCTAGCAATACATGTGCTATGCTCAGTTTGACTCCCTATTATACTCCCCAAAGCAGCACCAAACCTTTGTTTCTTCATTCTTCAAAAATTCATCTCTGAATTTTTCTGCAAATAATTTCACCTGCTTGTCTGAGAGGCAACCTCATCTAGCATCTTTTCAATAACCTTTATCCACTCTCCCACCTTCATTTGTGTTGGCCATTAGCTACTCCTGACAGGTGTCAATCTAAAATAGAAATGAGGGTCATAAAGTCATATATCAGGATGTTTGAAGTCACAAATTGACTCAAAAATAAAATGTAATATCACCTGTGTTTAATTGTATATTTTTTATTTTTCTAACTATTTCCCAATTATGTAGGTGTTTTTTAAATCATTTTATGATAAGGAAATTGAACCTGAAGTAAGAAACCCACCCTTGGTCACTGATCGACACAAGTGAGTCATAGCTAATCACTGCACAGTGTTGCTGTTACTACATATAATGTTCTTCTGGTCCTGATCACTTCACTCAGAACCAGTTCATTTAACTCTTTCTGGGTGTTTTTGAAATCTACCTGCTCATCATTTCTTATAGCACAATACTATTCCATTACATTCATATGCCACAGCTTGTTCAGCCATTCCCCAATTTTATGAGAATCATCTCAATTTCCAATTCTTTACCACTACATAAAGAGCTGCTATAAGTATTTTTGGACACATAGGCCTTTCCCCACTTTCTTATGATCTCTTTGGGATATAGACCTAGTAGTAGTATTGCTGGATCAAAGGGTATTTACAATTTTATTGCCCTTTGCTCATGGTTCCAAATTGTTCTCCAGAATGGTTGGATCATTCAAAACTCCACCAATAATGCATTAGTGTTCTAATTTTCCCATATCTTCTCCAACATTTATCGTTTTCCTTTTTTGTCATATTTGCCAATCTGAAAGGTGTGATGTGATAATTCAGAGTTGTGTTAATTTGTATTTCTCTAATAAATAGGAATTTGGAGCACTTTTAAAATGACTATAGAGAGCTTTAATTTCTTTCTTTTAAAACTGCTTGTTCATATCCTTTGTGAGTCTCCATTCATTCTGTAAAATGTTGGAATTGGACTACATCCTACCTAGGCCTCTTCCATCTCTAAAATGATGATTACGGGAAAAATTATAAGGATGAAGTTAATTGAAAATTGAAACAATATAGCATTCTACATCAAGAATATATTTAGTTGTGTGGAGATTCATAAGGGAGAAGAATTGGTAGAGAACATCTGGATGAGTCAAAGAAGACAAAGCCAGGTTTTATCATAATAGAATACAAAAACACTTATGTACGCATACAAATACATTTATATAACATGTGTCTTTGTATGTGTATACATATATGCATGCATATATACTGATGCATAAATAGATAGATATACAGGCATATAACTCTATGTATATGGGTGTTTCTACCAGAGCAATTAAAATAGGATGATGAATCTCTGTAAGACTGCAAAGCTAACAAATATGCAATATATAGCTGTGATAAGAGACTTCATAAATCTAGACATATAGTAAAGGAAAGCATACTAATAATCAGAGAATCAAAACAGCTAATGAATTCCTGTTTTGCCAGTTGATAATTTCAGCTTTTAGTAGCTAAGTGAAACACTGGAGGATGGTGCTCTATTATACCAGTTTATGATCAATAATTGGAAGCTGATTAGAAGATTGTAGATGAGGGAGCTCATTTAATCTGTCAGAGATGAAGAGAGAAAAGTAAAATATAAGTGATGTATAGCTTGGAAATTAGGTGAGTATATATCAAAGAGTTTAGATATAGAGTAGGTTGGGTCCTAAATCCTGAGTAATTAAAAAAGAAGTTGAAACAAGAATAATTGAAGGTAGAGTTCCACGAAAATTCCTGAGTTGTGAGGAAGTCCACTCCTCATCATAGCAACTGTTCCAAGAACAACTTGTAGAAAAAGAGGGGCAAGGAAATAAATTTTCTGAAAGATAACTGGAGAAAAAAAAAATACTAAAGAAATGGAAATAGAGGGCAGAACCAAAATCGCAGAATAGAAGCAGGAAAACTCTGTGTGCTTTCCCCATAACCCCTTCAAATACCTATAAAATATGATTCCAAACAAATTTTAGAGTTACAGAACCCACAAAGTGACAGAGAGAAATAAATCTCCCACTGAAGGGAGCCTGGAAGCCCAGCAGGAAGGGTTCATCACAGTGGGCTGGGAGCAGAGCACAGTCCCACATGAGCCCATGATTTTAGCCCCAGGGTAGCCCCAACCAGCAGGGGCTGGAGGTATTCCAGGAGAGTGGATCACCAGCAGCTGTGGCAGTTTCCACAATTATCAACCCATAAATTCTGAAGGCAAAGTAAAAAGTCAGTGTGGACTTTGGTAACAGGAGATCCAAGAGTGTGGTCCAACCTCTGCCCCTAGAAGGAGAAGAAACCAAGGTGTGGCTGCTGATGTGGTGTAGCCACTTCACAGCTCCTGGCCTGTAGATCGTAGGGAGACCAAGTGACCATTCTGAGGGGTAATCACTCTTGCTTTAACCTGCTTGGATCTGTATTGCAATCTTGGGTGGAGGTCCTGGGGTATGTGACCAGGTGCAGAGCCTCTGGAGAATTCTGAAAGAGCAACCAGCAAAGTGCTCTGGCAGCTGTGAAAACCCCAGAGATTTGGAACAAAGCTCTCCTTTCTGGAAGCAGAGTTCTACTGTGGCAAAAAGCTCAAAAGTAAAGTGATTGAGTGGCAACATGAACAAGCAAAAGAAGCAAAGCAATTGCAGCAGTCAAACCTTAGATTCCTATTTTGGGGACAAAAAAAGATCAAAGCATGGAAAAGGAAGAAGATGATGAAGTCAGAACCCATGTATCAAAAGCTTACAAGAAAAATATGTACTGGTTACAAGCCATAGAGGAGCTTAAGAAGGATTTTGGAAACCAAATAAGAGAAGTGAATGAACAATTGGGATGAGAAATGAAAATGATGTGAGAAAATCATGAAAAGTGAGTCAACAACTTGACTGAAGAAAATAATACCTTAAAAACATACTAACTCCAATGGCAAAAGAGGCTCAAAAAGTAAATGAGGAGAAGAGTGCCTTAAAAAGCTGAATTTGCCAGATGGAAAAAGAATCTCAAAAGCTCACTGAAGAGAATCACTCCTTCAGAATTAGATTGGAGCAAATGGAAACTAGCGACTTTTTGAGAAGTCAAGATACTGTTAAACGTTAAAAATATCCAAACAAATGCAAAAAAAGAAGGCATTGTGAAATATCTCATTGGAAAAACCACTGACCTGGAAAATAGATCTAGGAGAGATAATTTAAAAATTATTGAACTACCTGAAAGCTATGATAAATAAAAATAACCTAGAAATCATCCTCCAAGAAATTCTCAAGGAAAATTGCACAGATATTTTAGAATCAGTGTGCAAAATAGAAGTTGAAAAAATTCACTGATCGCTTCTTGAAAAACATCGCAAAAAGAATATTCCTAGGAATAGTATAGCCAAGTTTCAGAGTTCCCAGATCAAGGAGAAAATATTACAAGCAGCCAAGAAAAAAAAAACAATTTGAATATTGTGGTAACACAATGAGGATAACGCAATATCTAGCAGCTTCTACACTAAGGGATTGAAGGGTTTGGAATATGATATTCTGATGGTCAAAGGAGCTAGAATTAAAACCAAGAATCACCTACCCAGAAAAACTGAGTGCAATGTTTCAGGGAAAAATATGGTCATTCAATGAAATAGAGGACTTTCAAGCATTCTTGACAAAAATATCATAGCTTAATAGAAAATTTGACATTCATATACAAGAAGCAAGAGAAAGATGAGAAGGTAAACAGGGAAAAGAAATCATATGGAACTTATCAAAGTTGAACTATTTACATTCTATGGAAAAATGATAATTGTAACTTATGAAACTTTTCTCAGTAGGAAGATAGTTGAAGGGAATATAAATGTACATATATATGTATACAAACACATATATATTATAAAGAAGAGTATATGGCTATATGAATACATATGTGAGTATGTGTATATATGTATATATATACATATATATATATATATATATATATATATATAGTACGGTATACATAGACAGAGGGCATAGGATCAATTGAATAGGAAGGTATGATACTTAAAAGGTGAGAGATGAATATAATGAGAGGAGATGGGGAGAGACAGAATGGGGGTAAATTATCTCATATAGAAGAGGCAAGGGAAAACTGTTACAATGGAGGGAAAGAACAGAAAGGCAAAAGGGAATGGGTGAGCCCTACTATCATTGAATTTGGCTTAAGGAGGGAATAACATACACACTAATATAGGGTATCTCCCCCTATAGCAGAGTAGGGGGGAAAGGGATGAGAGGGGGTATGTTAGAGGGGAGGGCAGGTTGGGGGGAGGGTAGTTAGAAGCACACACTTTTGAAAAGAGACAGGGTCAAAGTAGAGAATAAAACAAATGGGGGACAGGATAGGAGAGAGGCAAATATAGTCAGTCTTTCATACTATATCCACTATGGAAATGTTTTGCATAGGTACACATGTACAACCTATATTGAATTTCTTACCTTCCCAGTAAGGGTGGGTGATGAGGGAAGAAGGGAAAGAATCGAGAATTCAAAGCTTTAAAATAAAATGTTTAAAATACACACACACACACACATATATATATATATATATATATAAGTAAATAAATAAATATATATATAATCTTTTTTTACATGCAATTGGGAATTTAGATATTCAGGCCCTAGGGTATGGAGATCCATCTTGCCCTACTGGAAAGTTGGAGGGGGATGGGGGATATAGGATATAGCAGATTGGGAGAGGGGTTATACAGTGGGATTGTTGTTTTGGGGTTGTGGGTAGGGGAAAGATGGGGAGAAAATATGTAACTCAAAATCTTGTGGAAATGAATGATGTAAACTAAAAATAAACATAAAATTTAATTAAAAATAAAATTAAACAAGAAATGGAAATAAAAGATTAAAGAGAAAATGAAGTTCATATAAGGTGACAGAAAATGAAATGTTCAGAATGAAAAGAAAAAGTACATATATTTCCCCATAAATGTTTTGGCCTACTTGAAAAATAAAAATGTTTTCAGAATACCTAAAAACAAGAATTAAAAGTAAGATTTGCGAATTATTAAAATGCAAATGAGTCTTGAAAGAACAAAAATTGAATATGTGACTGCATCTTTAATGATATTTTCAGCTGCTATGTAGGTGTAAGACCAATGACAGCACACAGAAGGCCAGCTAGCATAGGTTATTTGATCTGCTTTTCTGAAAAGAAGACAGCTTCAAAGGGGTCAATAATCTTACTTCAAACAGCACAAACATATAAGTAGAAAGAACTGAGCATTCAAGAAAGAATCCAAAAGACAGGGTTCCAACTGTCTTAACAAAGTAGTAGATACATAATCACTTGACCAGGTAGCACCAACGTATGGGTTCACTATGTGTGTGTGTGTGTGTATGTGTTTTCAATTAATAGGCTTAGAGTCAGAAGGCATCACCACCCAAGTGACTCAGTGCTTAATTGGCTTAGTACCAAAAGGTCTGAAAGCCTTCCTTCAAGCAAGTCTCCCCCTAACCAAGTTCCCCTTAAGCAATTTCCTTTCTCAAGTCACATAGTGGGTTCTATGTGATTCAGGTGTGTCCCTCAGTGTCAGTTGTGAATTGGGCTCAGCTCAAAGCAGTAAGACATCTGTGACTGAAATGCATGTGTACCTTTAGACTGGAGAACATAGCCCCTGTTTCCAGGGGAAAAGGAGACATGTGGTCACAGAGGCCTACTAATGGATGGGGAAGATCTTATATTCCATTAATCCTACATTGACTAGACACCTTAAAACATTTAGTAAAAATATTTAGTAAAGCTTCTGACTTTCTGAGAAATGGAATGGCATATATAGGACATAATTCAGAAGTGGCCTTAAAAGATAATCAAACATTTTTCCTAAACATACCAAATGACCCAAAACCCTTAAGTTCTTTATAATTCAAAGCAATAGACTGAGAGAACATTGATTGGCAAGGCTATTTGAGAGAGATTTATCTAGTAGAAAAATTATGAAGAAAAATTTGTGTACCACATTCTTGGAAATTAAATAAGAAAAATGTCCTTAAGTGTTGGAAATAGAGAACAAAATATAGATTGACAAAATTTCCAGTATGCCATCAGAGAGCAACCTCTATTTTAACTCATACACAAATATGGTATATTAGACTCTTTGATATACCACACACATATGTGTTATTCACTTTAGTATATATAATCCAAACACATAGTATTAAAACCTTTCGTCTTCAAAGAGAGATATTTATAAGTAGTCAGGAAGAAGTAACTTATTTATCAAAAAGCATAGATTTTAAATACATTGGATTATTCAGTGAGTGAACCTTATCTTAGGACAAAAGATTATAGTGTAAAATTTCTAATCCTGAATAATGCATAGTTACATACATATGTCTATACACTATATATGCATGTGAAAACTAGTTGATAAATTCACAGATAATATTGGTTTATGTTTCATTTTATATACACACATATTTATAAAAATATATGTAAATATATTTATCAATAAAGGAAATATTACAAATCAATGTTTGATTTTTAATTGGGATTGGGGTTCAAGATTAGAAAGGAGTACAATAAGGCTGCATGCTGTCACCTTATTTATTTAATATATATGCACTGTACATCATGTAAAATGCCAGGCTGGATGAAGCAATAGTCAGAATTAAGGCTGCTGGGAGAAATATCAATACTCTCAGATATGCTGATGACAGCAGATGATGGCAGAAAGTGAAAAAGAATGAATAATCCTCTTCGTGAGGGTGAAAGAGGAGAGTATAAAAGCTCTCTTAAAGCTTAACATTAAAAATTAAAAAAAAAACTAACATCATGGTATCTGGTTCTGTTACTTCCTGGCAAATAGAGGAAGAAGAAATGGAATCTATATTAAGATTTTATATTCTTGGGTTCAAAGTTCACTGCAGACAGTGATTGCAGTCATAAAATTAAAAGATACTTGATTCTTGGAAGCAAAGCTATGGCAAATCTAGGCAGCATACTAAAAAGTAGAGACATCACCTTGCTGACAAAGGTCTGTATAGTTAAAGCTATGGTTTTTCCAGTAATTGTGTATGGTTATAAGAGTTGGATTATAAGGAAAATTTAACACCAGAGAATTGATGCTTTCAAATTGTGGTGCTGGAGAAGACTTTTGAGAGTCCCTTGGATAGCAAAGGAGATCAAATCCATCAATACTTAAAGGAATTAATTCAAACTATCAATTGAAAGAACAAACTTTAAGCTGAAGTTTAAGCACTTTGGCCTCATAATGAGAAGATAGGTCTCACTGGAAAAGACTGACATTGGGAAAAAAGGAGAAGGAAGAGAAGAAGATGGATATAGTGTCATGGAAGGCAACAACATGATCTTGGACAGACTTCAGGAGATAGTGGAGGATAGGACAACCTGACATGGTATGGTCCATGGGACCATGAAGAGTCAAACATGATTGAACGACTGAACAACAATAATGTACACACGTGTGCATATATGAGTACATATGTATGCACATGTATTATTCATATGTGTGTATACTGTATGAATATATGCATGTAGATAGATAGGTAGATAGATAGATGGATAGTTATATCTAACTATCTAAACTCAAGATGCAACTACAGCTAATATTTTTCCACATTGATTTTAGGATGCTACACAAATATAAAGAATCAGACATTGGGCATTTAACCCCCCCCTTTTTGTAGGGCAATTGGGGTTAAGTAACTTGCCCAAGGTTACATAGAAAGTTTGTGTGTGTGTGTGTGTGTGTGTGTGTGTGTGAGTGTGTGTGTGTTAAGTGTCTGAGGCTGGATCCGAACCCACGTCCTCCTGACTCTAGGGCCAGCACTTTACTCACTGCACCACCTAGCTGCCCCTAAACCCCTTCTTGATACCATTTTAGCCTATGTTGTGAACAGATTAAACATTATTTCAACTATTGTACTTTGTTTCATCTATGTTCATGTAATTACTGTTCCTCATAGTTTGCACTCACTCCCTCTGCAGCTGACCTCTGTGTCTTCATATAGACAGTTCACCATAATAGAAATACAGTCTCTCTTCCTCTCTGCTTCTTTGAACTGCTTTCTGCAATCAAGGCTCAAGTCAAATCTCCATCAAATGGCCTTTACTGATGTTCATTAGTGCCTCATCCCATCTTTCACCCTGCATTTATTTTTTAATCTTATATTTACTTATATTTGGGTGTATTATTTCTCTCTAGTAGAATGTAAACTCTTTGAGTAAGGGATCACTTCACTTCTTTATTTGTATCCTTAACAGTATAATTACTGTCACACAAAAGATACTTAATAATGTAAATGACTGTGACTGATTGAGAGAGAGAGAAGAGAAGAAACACAGAGAGGGGAGAGTTGAGTAGAATATTCTACATATAAAAAGTCTTCCAAGAGAAACACAAGAAAATATAATTATCAAGAAAAGATTAAGAAAAATTGATTCTGTCATTTTTTCTAAGCTATTGTAAAATAAAAGGAAGTAGATCAAGGGGAAAAGGAACAAAGCAAGATCATCAAGGAAAATAAAGAAAAAAGATCTAAGGGGCTCACGATTTAAGGAGGTCAAAGAATCAAAAGGGAAAGAGAAAGAACCAAATTAACATTCCATGGGCTAAATCCCATGTTCCCCTATAAGTGAATAATAACAATTTTTGGTTAGTTTCTATCATTATCACCACTACCACCACTCCTCCACCCCCTTCCCCAAACCATCTGGGTAGAGAGCAGAGAAGGAATAGTAATTACTTGTCTGTAAACTAGCATGGTAGACCAGAGGAGAGTAATATAAGAATAGCTATAGGGAGAGATTAGGTTCAGGGGTGGGGAGGAGAATGAAAGTTACATCTTCCCATTGATGGGGGAATAAAGGAACCATTATAGAACATTTTCCTGGGAAGTAAGGGATAGATAGACCTATCTCTTTGATGAGACAAACAGGCAATAAAACAAATTTTGTTTTTGGGCAATAAACATAAGAAGAGAACACATCTTCTCCAAGCAAATGTTGAGCTAAGTAGTATTGAATCTGTCCCTAGAATAGAGGTTTATGGGTCTCCCAGGCTAGCCAGTTCCCAGGTTTATAGTCAGGGGTGTGCTAGAATCAGTAACTACTTGTCTGGATTATGAAATCTTCAGCATGAGCATTTGTACCTCAAAAATAAACAAATGCTTCATATCAGGGCTTGATTTATTATTTTGTTAAATGACTAGATTTATTAAAGTGATGGGGAAAATGTTAATAATATAGATTAAATTTAAAAGTACTATGCATCTTTTGCTATGCAAAAAGACTGTTTTTTGAGATCCTGTTGTTAAACATTTAGCAGGACACTTCTGGTTGTAAGAGATAATTAGCTTCCTAGATATGATATAATGTGAATCCCCTTTTGAGGACAGGTTAGGAATAAGCAGCTTGACTCAAGATATAGAAATCACAAATCAGGTTTCAATGTGACTATGACCTCGTTTCCTTTGTATATTTATTTTTCAGGAGTAAGATACAGTGCAAGGCCACACCAAAAACTAAACTAAATCAACTATATACTAGAAAGAGAGGATGGAATAAATCTACAAATACAATAAAATAAAATGGAATAAAGCAGAGAACTATACATGATAGTTCAAAATCTCTACCTGGCATAAGAGAGCATAGTTGCTTCTGTTTTGTCCTTCCCATTAAAGGCAGAACAAAATTTAGAATAGAGTAGAAGGATATAAAAATAAGGAAAAGGAGGAAGCAAATTAAAATCCTTGAGGATATCACATAAAATAAATGATTGGGGATAGGTCAGGATGTGAAATACATGATTATCTGCATGGGAAAATAAGGGTCAAAAAGAATGGAAAAACAGTCAATATAAATGATTAAAAAACAAAGAATACCACTATTTTAATCAATTTAAAGTATTCATATTAATGTTGATAAATGGAAGCAGAGTGGGAAAATATGGTGAGGAGGCTAGTATAGAGAGTAGTTGATCTCTGACCAATTGATTCCCATCTTAAACCCTAAAGAAAAAAAAGTTACATGATAACTTCAATATGCATATATATATATATATATATATATATATATATATTTAAAAGAAATAGTGAGTTGTGCATAATAGATTTGCTGTTTCAATATAATCATCTTTTTTTTCCTTCCTATTCTACTATGTTATGGGAGTTCTTGTTAGTTCTTATGCTCAGAATAAATTTTTTTTTAAAAAGGAAGCAGCAGATAACAAGGCATTAAACTAACTTA
The DNA here is from genome assembly GCF_028583685.1 of Petaurus breviceps papuanus. Taxonomy (NCBI): domain Eukaryota; kingdom Metazoa; phylum Chordata; class Mammalia; order Diprotodontia; family Petauridae; genus Petaurus; species Petaurus breviceps. The sequence goes on from NW_027186492.1 coordinate 17,534,158, forward strand.
TGTAAAGTCCCTCTACAAAGTGAGGATGTCTGTACTTCATTAACTTGGAAAGGGAGCTTGGCCATTGTCCAAATGAAGATTTTCATTATCCTGATGTCCCTTATAAAGCTGAGTAAATAGGATCTGAAGGTGTTCGGTCCAGGAGCAGTTTTTTTTTTGGAGTGTGACTCTGGTGCCAATGCCAGAGGGTAGAAATAGAGTAGAGTATTACTTTGTCTGGTGTCTTCATATACTATGGCATCTACTAGCGAAACTACTTACTCAGCAAGAAATATACTCATCCAAATGAAGGATTGTGAAAACTCCACAAGAAGAGAAATTAAAGCTTTATAGTGCTGGAGATGTGAGTTGTCTTGGCTACTCTTTTCCCTACATGCATGCCTCAATACCACTGCACTCTGTGTTTATGTGTCCCACCAAAAAGTGTGTTTTCATCAGATAGTGGGCCCTAGCTTTGTGTAATGTTTTGTGGACACTGTTCATATTATGCCTACATACAAGCTGCCCATGCTTTGAGATATTTTAATAAAATAGTCAAATGTTAAGGGAAAACTCTCTGGTGGAGGGTTTGTGATAGATTGTTTTATAGTGCTGAATGACAAGGTACACTTGAAAACAGAGTAGCGAGCACCCTTCTGGCGGCCCAAACTGAAACCTATTAGGGCTGACTTTGGTAGCAGCCCAGAGGATTTTCAACATTAGCATGAAAATAGTATAAGTAAAGTGAATCACCAAGACCAAGTACTGATTTTTTTTTAATTTTTAACTTTACTTTTATTTTTAGTTATAAATTATCTTCCTCTATGTCATCTGCAGAATAATTTAGTTTTATCACTCTTTAATTTTTTCTTGTCTTTATAGTATATATTATACTAGCATTTTTAGTACAACATTGAATATAAGAGGCATCCTTGCTTCATCCCTGAACTTATTGGAAAGGCCTCTAGTTTATTACCATTACTGATAATGCCTGCTCTTGATGTGAGTTAGGTACTACTTAACATTTTAAGAAAAGCCTGATTTATTCTGATGCTTTCTATTGTTTTTAATAGAAATTAATGTTTTTATCAAAAGTTTTTTTCTATACCTATTGAGATAGTCATGTGACTTTTTATTGATATGGTAAATTATGCTTATAGTTTCCCAAATATTGAGCAAGTTCTGTATTTCTTGTGTAAATTTAGCCTGGATAATAGTATATAATCTTTATGATATTTTTTTCTGTAATCTCCTTGCTATTATTTTATTTAAATTTTTTGCATTGATTTTTTTTTTGCTTTTTTTTTGTAGAAGAGAAGGCAGGGCAATTGGGGTTAAGTGACTTGCCCAAGGTCACATGGCTAGTGTGAAGTGTCTGAGGTCGGATTAGAACTCAGATCCTCCTGCCTCCTGGGCTGGTCCTCTATTCACTGCACCACCTAGCTGCCCCATGCATAAATACTTTTAACATAATTACAAATAAAGATATATCTAAACAACTAGAGAAATATGATTGACTCATAGATAAGCTGAGCTAAAATAATTAAATGGCAATTATACCTAAATTAATGTACTTATTCACTGCCATACCAAACTATGAAAGTATTGTTTTATATTTAGAGAAAAAAATTAAAATTCACCTGCAGATCAAAAATATCAAGGAAATCAATGAAAAAAAATGAAGTAAGGCAGCCCTAGCAGTACCAGATTTCAATCCATATTACAAAGCAGTAATCGTCAAAACAATATGGTACTGGCTAAGACACATAGTGGTGGATCCGTAGAATAGGTTAGTTGCACAATATACTGTAATAAATTACCCTAGTAATCTAGTGTTTGATAAACCTAAAGATAATCAAGCTTTGGGGGTAAAAATTGCTAGGAAAACTATAATGCTGTTTGATAGAGAGAGATAAAAACCAACATCTCGCACTACATACCAAATCACACTCAAAATGGGTACATTATTGAAACCTAAAGGATGATGTCATGAACAAAATAGGGGAATCATAGGAAATTTTACACATCAGAACAGTGGATTAAAAATGAGTTTATGATCAAACAAAAATAGAGGAGTTCAAGGGAGGGTTGAATGGATAATTTTGGTTACATGAAAACTTTTTGCATAAATGAAACCAATGAAGACAAAAAGAAAAGGAAAGAAGTTTTAGCTGGGGAAAATTTTTCAGCAAGTTTCTTTGATAAATGCCTCATTTCTCAAATACATGGGATAGAGTCAAATTAATAAAAATAAGAGGCTAGGAGCAGCTAGGTGGCCATGGAGTCAGGAGGACCGGAGTTCAAATCCATCCTCAGATATTAACACCTACTAGCCATGTGACCTAGGTCAAGTCACTTAACCCAAATTGCCCTGCCTTCTCACCTCCAAAAAGCAATAAAATAAAATAAAAACCTTTCCTGAAATGATAAATGGTTAAGTATATGAATAGGTAGTTCAGAAGAAGATATCAAAATTATCAATAGTAAGATAAATTAAATGTTCTAAATAACTATTGATTAGAGAAATGCAAATTAAAACAATTGTGACATGCCATCTCACACCCATCACATTGACTAACATGACTGAAATGGAAAATGGCAAATGCTGGAGGGGATATAGAAAAATAGGGATGCTAATGCACTGTTTGTAGAGTTACACTGTGGTCCAACTAATCTGGAGAACAATTTGGAACTATGCTTAAGGGGTTATAAAACTGTATATACCCTTTAATCTCAGAAATATCACTACTAAATCATTATCCCAAAGAGATCAAAGAAAAGGGAAAAGTATCTATATATACAGACATTTTTATAGTGGTTCTTTTTGTGGTGTCAAAGAATTAGAAGTGGGGGAATGCCCATTAATTGGGGAAGGGCTGAACAATTTGTGGGTATATGACTGAAATAGAATACTATTATGCTTTAAAAAATGATGGGGAGGATGATTTCAGAAAAACCTGGGAAGATAATGCAGAATGAAGAACAAAGAGATAATTTTATAATAATGACAATATTGTAAGAATGATCAAATGTAAAGGACTTAACTATTCTGATCAAGAAAATGGTATAAGACAATTCTGAAGAATCCATTATAAAAAATGCTATATACCTTCAGAGAGAAAACTGTTGAAATTTGAGTGCAAATTATAATAAATTTTTTCATTTCATTTTTCTTTCCTCTTTTTTGCAACATGGCTAATATGGAAATATTTTGCATACTTTTTAATGTATACTTGATGTCACATTGCTTGTCTTCTAAATTAATGGGGAAGGGACTGGAGGGAAGAAGAGTGAAAATATGAAATTCAAGTTTAAAAATATGAATGTTAAAAAATAAGTAACACCTTCAAAACACATTTCATAGTTTTTTTTTTCTTTCTAAAAGGCAATGAAACAATTTTAAAGGCTAGATTCATCCAGAGAAATAAGTTTCAAGCTATTAGAAAACTTCCCTGGTTGCATAAGTTAAAAAGCCCAGTGAACTAGGAGTTAGAGGCTCCTCAGCCTTGGCATATGTTTTTGACCATGTCTTGTGGCAAATAAAAAGAAATGCAACATATACCCAACAGAATAAATATTATGTCTTTTCTTAATATACTTAACATGCTACTGTGAAGTAAACTTCATTTTGTTGAATGTTGTGTCCCTTTTTCCAAATTTGTTTCTAAATGACCAACCTAGTCTGAATGAGTTAAGTCCTGGCACAGTACAATTTTCATCATTTCTTACATTATATTCATGTGACATGATTAATATTGTAATTTCCCTATCAATTGATATCTACTTTTTAAAATATTTTGAAATTTTAAACTTGAATACTAAAGCTTAAATACAAAACAAGAAAAGAAAGAATATTATAAACTTAAATATTAAAACTTAAATATGAAATAAGAAAAAAAAGCATGTCATGTGCACAGCAGAATATGCAAGAGGATTAAAAAATTATAGCAATACATTTCCATTTCAAAAAAGCCTATGGGGTGGCTAGGTGGTGCAGGGAAGAGTACCAACCCTGGAGTCAGGAGTTTCAAATTCAGATTCTATAGTCTGATTTTTTCCCTTCTGTTTGCTCATTTTCCCAGCCAATTACTTGACTTTTGAGCTCTTTGCCAAGGTAGAACTCCACTTCCAGAGTGGAGAATGCTCTGTCCTAAGTTTCTGGGATTTTGTACAGCTTTTGTCAGAGCTACTTCTAGGCACCAGTAAATTTTCAATTCTTCTATGGTGGTATGATCAAAGGAGAGGTGTTTACTCCTCTCCTAATCTGTGTTCTGGTCTGTGAGTGACCACAGGGACTCTTTTCTGCCTTAGAACTGAGCAGGACTCCCTCTCCACAGATGCCACAAACTCTGCCACACTAGCGCTCCTCCTCACCCCAAGACTGCAAACCAGATCCAAGCAGGGCAAAGCAAGAGAATCCTGCTCCAGCACCAGCAAAGAGATCCCTGTAATTGCCCTGTGATCAGCTGCTTCATCCCCCCATCATTTGTGGGCCTGGAACTCCAGAAGCAGCCACTGCTGCTGCTGCTGCCTCCACCACCACCTCTGCTGCCCTGGGGCTGGCGATGGACATCTCTATTATCAAAATGTTAAAGTTTAGCAATTGTAGGAAAAAAGAGGTTTCGCAAGTAGGATCGGTCATTATGAAAAAAAAACCCTCAAAAATTTAATCATTCTCTTGTCATATCCCATCTCCCCCACCTCTACACACAAACACATGCACACACACACATGCATGTATACACATCTTAGGAGTATAGGTAGGAAGCTAAGTAGGAGTCATATTAATTTTAGAATATGATAGACTGAGAATTATTATTTACATTTTTGGGGTTATTTGATCTTTTCCATTAGTCCTGTTAGGTCTCTATTCCTCTAAGCTGCAGATTTATAATGTAGAATACAGGAAGTATTAGAAAGAGCTTTGACATGAGAAAAACATTAAAAATACCACATTTAGTCAATAGCATAGTGATTATAGTTCTAGTTTTTGTTTTGTTTTGTTTTTAAATGGCTGAAAGTAGCTGAGGAAAGTCAATCCATGTTTTAAAAGTCAAAGATGTTCAAAATTCTAGAAAAATACCTATTGTTGACAGTTCCATATTTAGACAATAGACTACTACATAATTGCAAATGCACAAAATGGATGTCAGGTTTTTTTTTTAATTATGCTGATCCTTTAGTATATCTTTTGTGACACACTATACCATCAATAAGTTAAGGGAAAACAGCTTTTTCTTAAATTAATTACGTGATAGAGTATTGAGTGCTTCATAATTGTCCCTGTGTTACTTCTTGTGGACAGCTCGTCACTTCTCAAATGAAGATATAAGTTGTTTTATAGCATATTTCCTTTACATTTACCCTCAGTGCCAAGCACCATGCTGGACACACACTGGCTACTTTACAAACTGGTTTGCACATTGTAATCTTGATTTTAAAACACCTCCAAATTTACCAATTTGTCAATCTTTACCCTTTTGTTATAGGATGCCTTTTGCCCCCTTCCCCATTCTTAAACAAATGAAGGCATATGCTTTGACCAAAGACAGTATCCAAATGCTGATATCACATTTCTCACCCAGATTATTGTAAGAAATAAAATCTTGTATTCCATATAAAATGCACCAACTTTTATAATGATGGGAAAAAATTCTATGAAAATGGATAAAGATTAACATCCTAGTGCATTGATCCCCAAACTATACAAATATAATTTACCTTTTGTGGAGAAAGAATAATGAACTAAAGATATGCTTTAAATCACTTAATGTTTGGCAAGGTGCCTACACCAGATGAATACATTCCTCTTTGTTATTTCTACTTCTTTTCATTAAAAAAATATTAGATACATTGAATATACACCTTAAAAAGGTTTATCCCAAATGTATTACATATTAAAAATTTATGTTTGTTTTCATGTTTTACAGGTTTATAGTAAATATATTTTGCATTTTGTACTGAAAACTAAAAGTTGCTGAAGTGCTCAAGGAAGTTATGTGTTTCATTGGGTATTTTTGGATGGCAATGGAAAATCTAACTTGCTTTGCCCTCAAGCAATAGAGAAGAAAGACCTGAGATCACTTTAAAATACCCAAGATCAACAACATCTTAGGTAGAATATGACATTCTTATGGTATTGCACACTTCTAGAAATCTTATTCAAACAATTGTATTTGAGAAATGAAGACAGAGGACAAATCAGAATCAAGATTTCTACTGGAAATTCATGAAATTGTAAAATAATAGTTGTAAAAATATGGAGCCACAAATTTAAATATAAAGTTTGCCATGTAGAAAAGTATTCTATCTAAGTAATGTTTCACTTTTTGTGTATGTGGAATTGACACAAAAGATATCTATATTCATAGCAACACTTCTTATGGTAGGGAAATTGGAAACAAAGGAGGTCCCCAAAGATGGGGGAATGGCTAAGCAGTCTATGGCATATGCCATTATTATATTATAGGAAATGACAAACATAGGAATATATCTGTACCAAAATTTCTCTTCTCTATTCAAGCCTCTAATATCACTCATTCTACCAACTCTCTCTCTGCTGAGAATCTATCCCCATACTTCACTATTAAGTTAAGGTCATCCTTGAAAGGTTCTCTTCCTCTTTTCATCTCATATACTTCTGACATAGTCCCCCACTATATTCTACTCCACTCCAGATTTGACGATGAAATGACCCTTTGGTTTGCCAACTCCAACCCTATCCCCTCCCCCCTTCTCTCTCTATTTCCATATATGTATATATGCACACATGCATGCGTGAGTGCGCGTGCACACACACACACACCATATACCTTTGGTTTTGTCCCAACCTGTTTTCTTCAGCAGAATTTTCTTCACCATTACCATAATCCAAACCTTTCTCTAATCTTCAATCTCTTCCTATCTACTGATTTCTTAATTTCTTATATACACTCCCAAGTATCCCGCATTATTAAAGAAACTTTTATTATATTATATCCTAGTATTACTGTCCCCCGTGATTCTAAATAGTTTCCCCTTCTCAGTTAATTTCCTTGAACACTCCATCTACTTTTCTCTCACTTGTTTCCCTTGCATCTGCAGTCTAGAACCAATATTAGCACCCAACTGAAAATGCACTCTCCAAAATTATCAATGATAGCTTAATTTCCTTTAAGGACTCCTTGATCATAATCATTTTTTTCTTTTAAGAAGTTTTCCACACTGTTTGTCATTATATGCTTTGGGATACTTTCTTCTTTCTGTGTTTTCATGACTACACTCTTGATTCTCTTCCTACTTTAACAAATACTTTGGTTTAGTATTTTTTGCTGAATTTTTACTCACGTATCTTCCATTAATTTTAGGTTTCCTCCAAGACTCTATCCTAGTCACTCTTCACCTTTCTTTCTGCAATTTCTTGCTTGGTGATCTTAGCAACTACCATGTACCCAATTGTTTTCTCTATTCAGATGGATCACAATTTTATAAAATTATTTTTTTTTAAATCTAGCCTTAATCTTTCCCCTCTTATTACTATTATAATTATTATCATATTACCAAATGCCTGTTACTGAAATTAGATGTCCCATAGACATTTGAAGTTAAACATGTACAAAACAAATATTACATTTTCTCCCAGCCTCTACCTATAATTCTGAACTTTGCTATTAATATTGAGGATATCACTATCCTTAAAATCATCTAGATTGAAAACCTTATGTAATCTTTGAGCCTTGTCTCTAACACTACATATGTAATCAGTTTCCAAATCTTGTATTTTATTTCTCTAGTAAGGGGCATATGTTCCTTTTCCTGAGCTTGTTTAGCCACAAGTTCATGAACTCAGCTTAATTCCTTCATTACCTTTTTTTCTATGCTGCCACAATAACCTTCTATTTTCTTTTCCCTAGGTCTCAGGTCCAATCCATTCTCTACTATGTTGCCAAAAGGATTCTCCTAAAATTCATATTTGAACATATCACTTGCCCTCTCCACATTCATAGAACTCAGACCATACTGTGTTACCTCCAGGATCAAATATAAATTCTTTTTGTTAGACATTTAAAACTATTTATTCTGGTACCTCCATAGCTTTCCAATCTTATAATCCGCTCACTTTCACACAATCTGTGAACCGGGCAGAGTGATTTACTTGTTCTGTCCCATACATGGTACTCCACTCCCTTTCTCCATTACTTTGCACTGGCTAGTCCTCTTGTCTGAAACGCTCTTTTGGCCTCTGATTCTTAGAATCTCTGTTTTCTTTTTATACTCAACTAAAACATCCTGGCCCCCAAGCTGCTAATGCTATTTCTTGTAGTGCTACTTTCCCTCTCTTCTATATTTATATTATATGTTCTGAATTACATATGTCCTTCCCCTAGTTAGAATCTCTGTTCCTTGAGGGAATGGATTGTTTATTTGTTGCTTGGTTGTTGATTTTTCTTTCTATTCTAGTGCTTCAGTACAGTATCTGGTGCATAGTAACTGCTTTCTGATTGATTTATTGATTGATGAAAAGAATTTAGAGAAAAGTAAAAGGACTTATATGAACAAATGTCAAGTGAAATAAGTTGCACTAGGAAGACAATATTAATTATAATCACAATAGGAGCCCGAGGTGGCGGCAGAGGAAGAGGAGGAGGCGCCTGCTTTCGGGCTCCAGCTCAGGGAGGGGAGCTGCTGATGCGGCCATGGCGACCACCGTCAGCACCCAGGGCCCAGTTTACATTGGTGAGCTGCCTCAGGACTTCCTGCGCATCACCCCCACGCAGCAGCAGCAGATCCAGCTGGATGCCCAGGCAGCACAGCAGCTGCAGTATGGCTGAGCCCTGAACATCGTGGGCCGACTCAGCATCACCGTGGTGCAGGCGAAGTTGGCAAAGAACTATGGAATGACCCGAATGGATCCATACTGCCGCATCCGGCTGGGCTACGCTGTGTACGAGACGGCCACTGCCCACAATGGCGCCAAGAACCCTCGCTGGAACAAAGTGATTCAGTGCATGGTGTCCCCCGGCGTCGACTCTTTCTACCTGGAGATCTTTGATGAGCGCGTCTTCTCCATGGACGACCGCATAGCGTGCACTCACATCACGATTCCTGAAGCTCTCAAACAAAACAAAGTGGAAGATGAGTGGTACAACTTAAGTGGGAGACAGGGCGACGACAAAGAGGGCACGATTAACTTGGTTACGTCCTACTCGTCTCTCCCAACCGCCATGATGAGGCAGCTTCAGCCTGTGGTCCTGATGCTTACAGTGTACCAGCAAGGCGTTGGCTATGTGCCAATTATGGGGGTGCCAGCAATCTGTGGCCCCGGGGTGATGCCCTTAGTGGTGGCCCCTCCACTGGTCAGTTCCCAGCAGCCGTGTAGAGAAGAGGACCTGAAAGCCATCCTCGACATGTTCCCCAACATGGACAGCAAGTGATCCGCTCAATGCTGGAAGGACAGCGGGGAACTGGGAGCCAACAACTCCCTGCTGCAGATCGCGGAGGAGTCTTAGGGCCCCGTGGGGCGTGCCCCGCCCAAGGGATTTGGAGGGAGGAAGATGGCACCAGGCACCTCGTCCCCAAATGATTGGCCTCTCTCTCCTTGGCATTAATGTGTCCCCCAGCCTTATGTGCTTTTGTGGTCACTGCAGACGCATGTGGGTTTTTCCACTTACTAGCCGCGATGCCCGATGTACTCTTTTGTTGGGGTGGGAGAAGTGTCATGTGTATTTATTCCCCTTCCTGCCAGTGTGGCCGCGGGGTTGGCACCCTCCACCTCTGCTTAGGGCACTCCGTTACTACTTGCCCTGAGCCAGAGAGGGAAAGTCCACTGCTCCGCGCCGCCTTGCCCTGCTGCCTTCCCTGCTGCTCATGGGAACCATTGTGGTGGTCCCCAGGTTCACCCAGGAGGCCGCCTGTGTGCCCTTCGTTGTCTCCTGAGGGGCACTCACCGAGATCGTGTGTGAAAGGCATGCCATGTGCTCCTTTCCCAGAAGCATGCTGCTTGTGAAACGTACCACCTTTAGCTGGTTAAGAATCCCCTTCGCTCTTGCCAAGCTTCCCTTCCTATGATGTTTATGAAGTTCTGTCCCAAGGGGGACCTTCCTCCTCATTGACAGGGACAGGTGGGCTCCCGTCACTGCACAGACGATACTTGGGCCCATTCTCACTGTCCTGTTGCTTTACTACTGACCAAGGTGAGTGCCGGCGCCCATTTCCGCTTGGCGGGTCCACAGGGTGTTGGAGGGAGAGTCGGGGGCAAAGAGGCCCATTGATGGACCTAGAAGTAGTGTACCTTACCAAGGCCAGTCCTCTGTGCTGGGGCTCAGTGAATGGAGAGTGGCCGACCTTTTGGAAGCCAAAACCGGGGGGTGGGGGGTGGGGGGGTAGTCTGGGTGTTCCCCTCCCCAATCAGAACATGCTGCATCCCTTTTTACTGGATGTTGACTGTCAGATTGCGTGTGGACACACACGTGTGTGCAAAGTGTATGCTGGTGATTGTACAGTCAGTGACTTCTGTTCTCAGGTCAGGACCAAATGCTTTTCTTTGGGAATTTGGATTATTTTCATAGCAGAGAAGGCAGTAATTCTCCCCCCCCCCTTTATTTTTCAACAGATTCTGACTAGCAGCCCAAGTTTTCCTTTGCAGGCCCTGCCTACCCAGGATGGGCTGTAACAGGTCCTTGACCAGATGCTTCCACACCATCCTTTGGGCTCCCCTGAGGAGTCCTGGTCCCAGAAATGCTGCACTGTCCCTGCACATACCTGGAGGGGCTTTTGGGGTGTGTCCACCTAACCTTGGGCCTGGAGATTGGTCTAGTAGCTGGGGAGGCAGAAAGGATGCCCAAATGGGGGGTGGGGCCTCCATCAGGGAATGGGGCCAGGGTGGACATGGGGAATGTGCGATGGGCCCTTCCCAAGGCACAGGATTCCTCCGGAAGGCATGGGGAGTGCAGCTGCAAGATGGGCCTGGGCAACCTCTGTGGCCTGAGGTAGGCAACCCCTGGGTGGCCTTGGCCCCTTCCCACCCCAGCCTGTGTTGGGGCTGGGGCAGCCTGCTTCAGTGGACATGGGAGGCTTTGCTGAGATCACCTGTGGGCCTTGGGCTCTACTTCTGTTATTGGGTCCAGCATCCGCAGTTTTTTTTTTTCTCTCATTGTCACATATATGTTTTGGTCTTCTAATTTAATAAATAAATATCTACATAAATATTAAAAAATAATCACAAAATTTTTTAAAGGAATATTAGTCAACTTCTTAGGATTATTATGACCAATATTTGCTCCAAAAAAGTCAACTCCACAAGAATTTGTTAAATAGGGGGGGTGGCTAGGTGGTGCAGTGAATAGAGCATCGGCCCTGGAGTCAGGAGGATCTGAGTTCAAATCCAGCCTCAGACACTTAACACAAAAAATAGCCATGTGACCTTGGGCAAGTCACTTAACTCCAATTGCCCCTCCAAAAGAAAAAAAGCAAAAAAAAAAATTTATTAAATAAGTACTATATGTCAGACATTGTAGTAACTTATAAAAAAAAATGAAGAAATGTACTTCCTTCCTTTCTTTTTTTATTTGTAAATTTTTTATTTTAAAATTTTTATATTTATTTTTAGTTTACAACATTCATTCCGCAAGATTTTGAGTTACAAACTTTCTCCCCATCTTTGCCCTACCCACTACCCCAAAACAGCAATCTCACTGAATAGCTCCTCCCCCAATCTACTTTCTCTTATATCCTCACCCATCCATCTCCCCTATAACTTTCTGGTAGAGTAAGATGGATCTTCATCCCCCAGTGAATGTATATCTTATTTACCAGTTGCATGTAAAAAAATTTTTTTTAAACATTTCATTTTAAACTTTTCATTCCAGATTCTTTCCATTCTTGCCCCATCAGCCACTCTTACTGGCAAGGTAAGCAATTCAATATAGGTTGTACATGTGTAGTTACACAAAACATTTCCATAGTGGATATATTATGAAAGACTGACTATATTTCTCTCCATCCTATTCCACCTTCCATTTGTTCTATTTTCTGCTTTGACCCCGTCCATTTTCCAAAGTGTATGCTTATAACCACCCTCCCCCTCTACTCTGCCCTCCCTTCTATCATCTTCCCCTTTATCCCTTTGCCCCCTACTTTCCTCTAGGATAGGATACCCAATTTAGTGTGTATGTTATTCCCTCCTTAAGCTAAATTCAATGAGAGTGGGGTTGAACCACTCCCTTTTGCCTTCCTGTTCTTCCACTCCATTGTAACAGTTTTCCCTTGCATCTTTTATATGAGATAATTTACCCTATTCAGTCTCTCCCTATCTTCTCTCATTATATTCCTCTCTCACCTCTTAATTTTTTTTTATTTTTTTAAGCATCATTCCCTCCTATTCAATTGATCCTGTGCCCTCTGTCTATTTATACCTGTACACATATATGCACACACTCACATATGTATTCATATGTATATATACCCTCTTATAGACATGTGTATATATATGTATGTATACATATACCTATACATTTATATTTCCTTCAACTATCCTCATACTGAGAAAAGTTTCATAAGTTAAAATTATTGTTTTTCCATGAAGGAATGTAAATAGTTCAATTTTGATTAAGTTCCTTATGATTTCTTTTCCCTGTTTACCTTCTCATGCTTCTCTTGCTTCTTGTATCTGAATGTCAAATTTTCTATTCAATCTGGTTTTTTCACCAAGAATGTTTGAAAGTCCTCTATTCCACTGAATGACAATATTTTCCCTGAAATATTATACTCAATTTTATACCCAGTTTTGCTAGGTAGATGATTCATGGTTTTAATCCTAGCTCTGTTGACTTCTGGAATATTATATTCCAAGTCCTTTGATCCCTTCATGTAGAAGCTGCTAGATCTTGTGTTAGACTGATTGTGTTTCCACAATATTCAAATTGCTTCTTCTTGGCTGCTTGTAATATTTTCTCCTTGATCTGGGAACTCTGGAACCTGGCTATAATATTCCTAGGAGTTTTCTTTTTTGGATCTTTTTGAAGAGGTGATTGACAAATTCTTTCAATTTTTATTTTGCCCTCTGGTTCTAAAATATCAGGGTAATTTTCCTTGAGAATTTCTTGAAGGATGATTTCTAGGTTCTTTTTTTTTTATCATGGCTTTCAGGCAGTCTAATAATTTTTAAATTGTCTCTCCTGGATCTATTTTCCAGGTCAGTGGTTTTTCCAATGTGGTATTTCACATTGCTTTCTATTTTTTCATTTGTTTGGATCTGTTCAATAGTATCTTGATTCCTCATAAAGTCACTAACTTCCATTTGCTCCAGTCTAATTCTGAAGAAATTATTTTCTTCAGTGAGCTTTTGAGATTCTTTTTCCATCTGGCAAATTCAGCTTTTAAGGCATTGTTCTACTAATTGGCTTTTTGGGCCTCTCGTGATTTGAGTTAGTCTATTTTTTTAAGGTGATATTTTCTTCAGTCAGGCTATTGACTCACTTTTCATGATTTTCTTTCTTCGTTCTCATTTCTCTTCCCAATTTTTCCTCCACTTCTCTTACTTGATTTTCAAAATCCTTCTTGAGCTCCTCCATGACCTGTATCCAGTTCATATTTTTCTTGGAAGCTTTTAATGAAGGAGTTCTGACTTCATTGTCTTCCTCCCATTCCATGCTTTGATCCTTTTTGTCCCCCCAAACTGAATCTGAGGTTTGATTGCTGTGCTTGCTTTGCTTTCTTTGATTGCTCATGTTACTACTCAATTACTTTACTTTTGAATTTTTTTTTTTTTTACCACAGTAGAATTCTACTTCCAGAGAGGAGAGCTTTGTCCCATATCCCTGTGATTTTCACACTGCTGGAGCTATTAGTTGGGTGCCCTTTCTGCAGTCTACACACACGCTGGCTCACTGGTCACACACCCAGGACCTCCACCAAAGGCAGCAATCCACATCCAAGCAAGTTAAAGCAAAAGGGATTACCCTCTGAATGGTTGCTTGGTCCCCCTGTGATCTTCAGGCCAGGAGCTCTGAAGCAGCCACAATGTGATGGCTGCAGGGCTGCCGTGCCTCTGCCACCTCTAGCCCCAGGGGGCAGGGGCTGGACTGTGCCCCTCCCCCCCCAGTTCCAACAGAGATCCACATTGACCTTTCACTTTGTCTTTGGCATTTATGGATTGATAATTCTGGAAACCACCACAGCTGCTGGTGATCCACTTTCCCAAAGTCAATTCCAGACACTGCTCATTTGGCTGCCTTGGGGCTAAAACCATAGACTCACATTGGGCTGGGTTGCACTCCCAGCATGTTGCAATGAGCCCTTTCTGTCTGCCTACTAGGCTGCCCTCAGTGGGAGATTTGTTTCTCTCTGTCACTTTGTGGGTTATGTATCTCTAATGTTTGTTTAGAGTCATATTTTATGGGTATTTGAGGTGGTTTTGGGGGGAGTTCACAGAGTTTTCCAGCTTCTATGCCACCATCTTGGCTCTACCCCCCCACTTCCTTCCTTTCATAGAAGAAGAGGTAGCGAATGTTGTATATGTTGCCAGATGTGGTTATCTGTTGCTTTATTTTGTTGAACTGCTTAATGGCTCTACATCTAATATCTTTGTAACTACAGTGTGGGGAACACTGAAAGAATGTATATGGAAATTAATGAAATATAAAAAAAAAGACATGAATACAATGTTTTAAAATTAATAGGAAATGAAACTTCTCATGCAAAGGAATGATCAAATAGACTCATTTTTAAGCTAAATTTTTAAGCTAAAAATTTCTCCTAAAATCCATAGACACACACTGTATGCACATATATAAACACATTACACACAAAACATTTTATAGGCATATACATATACACTACACATACACCCATATACACAATCTATTATGCCAGATAAAGATATAACCATATTTTCAGGGCAAAACCACATGCACATGTGAGAAATTTATTGAATACACTAGCCAAATTGCACTTTTGCCAGAATCACAGAATCACATTTTCCTGGAATCTCAGCATTGGAAAGGACTTTATACTACAACTTGTACGTGAACAAGAATCTACGTATATCCTAATTTCCATTCAGTGGTCTTTCAGACTTTGACTGAAAATTTCTAGTAAGAGGAAGACCAGAGACATCTCCTTTTAGACAGCTATATTTAAGAAAGGCAGTTAGGTTGCATATTGGATAGAGTTCAGAGTCTGGAATCAGGAAGACCCATCTTCCTGAGTTCAAATCTGTCCTCAGACACTTAGTAGCCGTGTGACCCTGGGCAAGGAACTTAACCTTTTTTTGCCTCAGTTCCCTCATTTTTAAAATAATTAGAGAAGTAAAGGCCAACTACTCCAAGATCTTTTCCAAGGAAACCCCAGTTGGGGTCATGAAGAGTTGAATGTGACTGAAAATGATGGAAAAATATAGGACAGCTTTTTTTCATTGTTACATCAACAAGCCCAAATTTCTCACCTAATCTGGTCCTTTGGACTAACTGTAGCAACTATATTCTCTCTTCTTTTGGATAGCCTTTAAATATAAAAAAATGCTACAGTGTATGTCTCTTCCTCTTCTCCCTCCCTCAAATCTTCTCATCTCTGGGCTAGGCATGCCCAAGACCTTTAGCTGATTCTGATGCGATATGAACTAAAGATTTCTCACCATATTGGTCACTCTTTCTTTTAGATGATTTTGGGTTTAATAGCATCTTTATTGCAAAGGGTGCTCCATACTGAGTATCATATTCTAGGCATGGTCTGATCAAGGTTAAGTCAAACTGTTTCCTTACAACATCCTACTCTGAGGGCCACATCTGGATAGAAGAGTCAAGCAAACTTTTTTATGTTGTAAAATACAATAAAACCTTATTTTAAAATGTTTAAAAAAAGAAATATTGGCTTAAAGGCCTCAGGAAAGCAGATGGCAGGTCAGATTTTATTGCTAGAGCTATAGTTTGCAGACTCCTGCTCTACTCTGTGGCTTTCTTAATAAAGCCTCAGACTGCCCTAGATTGTTGTCATTGTTTTGCTGGACTATCTACAGATGATGCCCATTAAGCTTTAACCCTATAAAATCAATTAACAACCACAACTTTTATATAGTGCTTTAAAGTTTGTGAAGCACTTTGTTAAGATTGTCCCATTTAACCTCACACCAATCCTGGAAGGTAGGTGCTATTTTATAGATGAGGAAATGGAAGCAGGCTGAGGTTGTTGTCCTGTGTGTCCACTGGACCTGAAAAAGATGAGTGATGTTGGGGTCGAGACAAAGTTTGTTCAACTGTGACTGACCAGTCCAATATGGGCTCAGAAGGCTCTACAACAAGTCAGGCACAAATAATTCCTTTGAATGTGTTCATCTTGTGCTTCCTTCATGCTACTGTAATTCTGCTTTGCTCATAGAGCACAGCACTTCCTTTGATGTGGGCATGCTGTGCTGAGTGGTGCTCTGTCAGCATCTCCCATGTCTCATAATCAATACTAAAGGACCTTGACAGTGTCTTTGTATCTCTTCTTCTGACCTCCATGTGAGTTCTTGCTTTGTGCAAGTACTCTGTAAAATAGTCTTTTAGGTAACCGTATGTTCAACATTTAATGATACTTGGTCAGCTCATCAGAGTGGCATTCTCTGAAATAGAGTTTTAATGTTTGGCAGTTTAGTTTAAGAAAGAGCCGCAGTGTCTGGTACCTTATCTTTCCAGGCAATCTTCAGAATCTTCCTAAGACAATTCAAGTGGAAGCAGTTCAATTTCCTGGTCTGGAGATGAGGAAACTAACGGAGGCAGATGTGTTAAATGACTTGTGTAGGGTAACACAGCTACTAGGTGCCTGAAACTGTATTTTAAATTCAGGTCTGGTCTAAATTCAGCACCACTGCTTTATCCATTGTGCTGCCTAGCCTTTACAGGTTATCTGCTTCACAGCTTTGGGTCTACTAGCTTTATTTAAAAAGCTAATTCTTTCATGAGAATTCAATCCATCAGTCAAAACATATTTTTATTAAATACTTCCTCTATATCAGTAGCTGTACTTAACACTGGGCACAGAAAAGTAAAATCATGGCCTCTGCAGTAGACCCTACAGTTGTCTGTTAGAAACCACATGCAAATAACTATGCACAAACACTATGTTTACAATGCAGTGGAAGACAATCTTTGAGGAAAAGAACTGGAGATGGGTCAGGGTGGTAGTGGCAAGGAAAGGCTTTGTTCATAAGATAACTTTTGAATTAAGTCTTGAGGTAAGAGAAGAAAATGAGGAATCATAGGTGAAGAGGGAGATGATTAGAAACATGGGGGATAGCTAGTAGAAATGTAGGATTTGGGGGGAGTGGAGTGTCATATGTGAGAACAGCAAGGAGGCCACCATGGCTAGATCATAGAGTTTGTGGAGGGGAGGAGAGTGTAAGAATACCAGAAAAGTAGGAATGAGTCAGGTTGTGAGTAGCTTTAAATGCCTTTTATATTTTTATATATAACTTTAAATGCCTTTTAAAACACTTTTATATTTGATCATTCAGGTAATGGGAAACCACTGGAACTGGTTATATATGGGGGTAATATTGTCAGATCATCACTTTAGGAAGTTGAATTGGAGTGGAGAAAGACTTGAGTCTGGAGTACCAATTCCAGAAGTTTACCTTGTGAAGGATATGGGTGAATTCGGAGACAGTGGACAGGAGATATATGTGACAAATGTTGTAAAGGTAACAATAACAGCAACAACAAAAGCAATCCAACAAAATTTATTGACAGATTGGGTATGTGAGTTGAGTTTGCATGAAGAGTTCAGGATGAAAATGAAGTTGTGACTGGGAAGATGGAGTACCCCTAGAATTTAATGAGTAATAATGAGTAATTTCAAAAGAGATTGGGTGATATGATCTCTTTTGGATATGTGAGACAGCTGCTCAGGAGAGGGAGTTAGGCTGGAATATATATATATATATGTGTGTGTGTGTGTGTGTGTGTGTGTGTGTGTGTGTGTGTGTGTGTAGTTAGAGTCCTGAAATTCATGAACTTGGAAGGGGAAAAATAATTACATTTTTATTTTACTAACATTTAATAAAAAATAGAGAAGAGGTTAGATTTTATTAGATCTCTCATCTCACAAAAATAGTGTGAGAACCCCAGGTAGAGCAGAAAATGATAAGAGGGTGTGGGTAAGAAAAGAACCTTGAGTGGCACCTCTAGTAGGTAGGCATTTCAAGGAGAAAGTTCCAGCAAATGAAATTAAGACACAGTTTTGAGACGATAGGAAGAGAACCTGGAGAGATCAGTGTCAAGAAACTTCTCAGAGGAGAGTTTCTAGAAGATGATCAGCAGTGTACAAAAGTTGCAGAGACCAAGAAGGATGAGGATTGAGAAAATACCAGTGGATGTTGCAATGGAGATAAAAGGTAACAACAGAAGGAGCATTTTCACTTGAATAGTGAGTTGGCCATTGGACTGAAAAGGGTTTAGAAACAATTGAGAGAAGAGGGGAGACATGTCTTCTGTAAAATAGCTTTCTCAATGATTGTAGCCAAGAAAGGAAGGAAAGACATAATATGGTAGTTGATGGGGATGGTTGAATCCATCTAATGATGGTGGAGAAATGAATTTCTTTGTAGACAGATTAGATAAAAAGAGAGAGACAGAGATATTAAAGGTGAGAGAATGGGAGTGATAATACAACAATTTTCTGGAGAAGATGGGGTTGAATGAAGTCGAGCTTGTACATATAGAAAAGGCTTTGCCTTGGGAAGAAGGGCCACCCTCTTCAATCAAGACTGAGGAGTAGTAGGAGCCTTTAAGAGTAGATATCAGAGTAATGTGAGATGTGAAGGAGGGGAAAAGATTCATTTTTCATTGAATGATGTCTTTTTTTGGGGGGAGTGAAGCATGAAAAAAAGATCCTCCCCTGAGAAAATTTAGAATGTGGTGCTATGGGAAGGAGGTTTGAGGAATGATGAAAAGATTTAGAATGACTGCTGCCTTAAGTGAGATAGTAAAATGTTCAGTGAAGTATTAAAAAAAGAATTCCCTTGTTTCCAGGGGAGTGGCTGGTGGCCATTTGTAGCAGCAAGCACCCTAGCATACCTATGGTGGCTGTCAACACAGGTTCTTAGATCTGCTTCTCCAAAGGAAAACAACTCAAAATGGGTTAACAATCTTACTTTAATCAATCAAACATATATTGTTTTACCTAGTTCAGGGGAAAAAGTCAGCACCCTGAACTCCAGAGAATACAAACAGAAGTTACAACAGAAAATAACACAACTCAGCAGACAGGCTTACAACTATCTGACCATTACATTGATACCTAGTTAGCTACCAGAGAAGGAAGCACCAACATCTAGGTTTTCAAAGCTGGGGTCTCAATGGCTGCCCAGTCTCATCTGGCCACATCATACAACTCTTCCCAAAGTGAACCCCACAGAAAAATCTTACATCAGGGTATATATAGCCTTCTCCTGGGTCAGAGACCATCACGACCCTCAGGACCCACTGCCCAATCACAAAGTAAAAAGGTGTGGGCATGCCCGAAGATCAAGCCTCCCACCACAAGCTCCAGGTGACCACATTCAGTCCATTAAGGGGCAGAGCATATTCTCAAATCAGGGAAGATTCTCAGACTCACCTAAGCCTCTCAAAGGGTCTAGGGGCAGCAAAGATCTTCAGATTCCCATTCCCATAACACCATTGGTGCTGTTATTGGCCCAGGTGAGGGAAGCTCAGAGCCACTGAAGCTGGAGCCACCTCCCCACAAGCTCCAGGCTGCCAGAGATTAAGCTACGATAATGTCGTTCATCTTTGAGTGGATTAATAATGGCTTCAACAGTGTCCTGCAGTTTTTAGGACTCTACAGGAAATTTGGGAAACTTGTGTTCTTGAGTTTGGACAATGCAGGCATAATATGATCAGAGATGACAGATTGGGAGAACATGTTCCAAAATTACATCTAATGTCTGAAATTCTGAAAATTACAGGAATGACTTTTACCACCCTGCATCTTGATGGACTTGAGCAAGTACTCTGAGTTTGGAGAAAAACAAACAAACAAACAAACAATTATTTTGAAGTTATTAATGGGATTGTATTACTAGTGAACTGTACAGATCATCTTTGTGTAATGGAAACCAAGGCTTAACCCAATGCATTAATGACAAATGAAATCATGTCCAATGTGCCAATCCTTATTTGGGGCAATATAATGGACAGATCAGATACTATCAATGAGGAAAGACTCCATGAGATTTTGTGCTTTAGACAGACCACAGGAAAGGGAAACATGCCCTTGAGAGATCTGAACACTGGGTGTTTAGGTGCAGCAGCATGCTCAATGGGCAGGGCTACCTTAAGGGTTTCCACTGGCTCTCAGTACATTGACTATTGTTGGGGCAGTGAAAATAATTTTTTTTACTTCTCTGAACTGATACTGTTCATGGCTTGCTCCTGAATATTTCTACTAGGACATGGAAAACTCTCTGACCATGTGCTGACAATGGAAAAGCCAGAAGGAGCCTTGAGAAACATTCTGAAAGCCCAGTGGTGAATTGTTCCTTTCCACCTTTTGGGAAGGAGCCAAGTGCTTCTCCCACAGTCCAACTGCAGCTCATTTAAGCTCTCAGGAGCTCATTCATGCTTGCCAGCATATGCTCTTCAGGGGTAGCAGCAAAGAACAACTTATCCCACTACTATGGTAGATAGAAAAAGAAAGCAGTTTCTCTCTATCTCTGTCTCTCTGTCTCTGTCTCTCTGTCTCTCTCTGTCTCTGTCTCTCTCTCTGTCTTTCTCTCTCTGTCTCTCTCTCTGTGTCTGTCTCTGTGTCTGTCTCTGTGTCTCTCTCATTAATGTAATCCATGCCCCTTCCAAATTCTTCAGTCAACATTCACTTGTTTAATCCACAATCTATATTAGTTTTTTAAATCTATTTAATGGTATTTAAATATTTTGCAAAAATACTGAGCAAATATATTCCACACCCACAATAATTTTTTGATCCAGATTTTATATTAATTAATTTTTAGTTTTGAACACTGACGTCAACAATATTTTGAGTTTTACATTTTCTTCTCATTTTTCCTATCCCCCAACCCCAAACAGCATGCATTCTGATTACCCCTTCTCCCAATATGCCCTCCCTTCTCTCATGCTCCCCTCCCCCTTCATTTATCCTATTCCCTTCTATTTTCCTGGAGGTCAAGGTAGACTTCTATACCCCATTGCCTGTACATAATTTACCAGTTGCATGTAAAAACAATTTTCAAAATTCATTTTTAAAACTTTGAGTTCCAAAGTCTCTCCCCTCCTCCCCCCCTCAGTGATAAGGCAAGCAATTCAATATAGGTGATAAATGTGTAGTCATGCAAAACACTTCCATAATAGTCATGTTGTGAAAGACTAACTATATTTCCCTCCATCTTATCCTGTCCATTTATTCTATTCTCTCCTTTAACCCTGTCCCTCCTCAAAAGTGTTTGCTTTGGATTACCCCTCCTCCAATCTGCCCTCCCTTCTGTCATCCCCTCCCTATCCCCTTCCCCGTACTTTCCTGTAGGGTAAGATAGATTTCCAAACACAATTGAGTGTATATGTTATTCTCTCCTTTAACAAAATCCAGTGAGAGTAAGGTTTCCTTATTCCCTCTCACCTATCCCCTCTTCCCCTCTACTATAAAAAGCTTTTCCTTGCCTATTTTATGGGATAATTTAGTCCATTCTACTTCTCCCTTTCTTCTTGTCCTGGTACATTCCTCTCTCAACCTTTAATTTTATATATTTTTAAATCATCCCTTCACATTCAACTCACCCTCCAACTACCCTAAAACTGAGAAAAGTCTCATGAATTACAAATATCATCTTTCCATGTAGGAATGTAAACAGTTAAACTTTAATAATTCCCTTATGATTTCTCTTTCCAGTTTACCTTTTCAGACTTTTCTTGGGTCTTGTATTTGAAAGTAAAATTTTCTATTCATCTCTGGTCTTTTTATCAAGAATACTTGAAAGTCCTCTATTTCATTGAATGTCCATTTCTCCCCTGAAGTATTATACTCAATTTTGCTGTGTAGGTGATTCTTGGTTTTATTCCTGGTTCCTTTGACCTCTGGAATATCATCTTTCAAGCCCTATGATCACTCAATGCAGAAGCTGCTAAATCTTGTGTTATCATCGTTGTGTTTCTGTAATACTTGAATTGTTTCTTTCTGGCCGCTTGCAATATTTTCTCCTTGACCTGGGGACTCTGGGTTACAATACTCCTAGGAGTTTTCCTTTAGGGATCTCTTTGAGAAGGTGATTGATGGATTCTTTCAATTTATGTTTTACCCTCTGGTTCTAGATTATCAAGGTAGCTTTATTTGACAATTTCTTGAAAGATGATGTTTAAGCTCTTTTTTAAATCAAGGCTTTCAGGTAGTCCAATAATTTTTAAATTATCTCTCCAGGATGTATTTTCCAGGTCAGTTGTTTTTTTCCAATTAGATATTTTATATTGTCTTCTATTTTTCATTCTTTTTGTTTTGTTATATAATTTTTTGATTTCTCATAAAGCCTTTAGCTTCCATTTGTTCCAATCTAATTTTGAAGGAATTATTTTCTTTAGTGAACTTTTGGACCTCTTTTTCTATTTGGTCAATTCTTCTTTTTAAGGCATTCTCTTTTTTGGCTTTTTGGACCTCTTTTGGCATTTGGGTTAGTCTATTTTTTAAGGTGTCATTTTCTTCAACAATTTTTTGGTCTTCTTAAGTGAGCTGTTGACTTGTTTTTCATGATTTTCTTGCATCACTCCCATTTATCCTCTTATATTTTTCTTTACTTCTCTTGCTTGATTTTCAAAATCCTTTTTGAGTTCTTCCATGTCCTGTGACCAATTCATATTTTTTCTTGGAGGTTTTGGATGTAGGAACTTTTACTTTGTTGTCTTCTTCTGGTTGTATGTTTTGATCTTTGTCACCAAAGTAAGATTCTATACTCTGATTTTTTCCTGCTGTTTGATTATTTCCCTCTGCTTCCAGTGTGGAGGGTATGCTCTCCCACGTTGTCTCAAGGATTTTGTGCAGTTGTTTTCAGAGATATTTCTAGGGATCTGTAAATTTTTAGTTCTTCCAAGATCATATGATCAAAGGATAAATGGTTACTCCTCTCCTGGTCTTTGATTTAGTCTGTGAGTGGCCACAAGCACTCTTTTCTGCTTTGGAACTGTGAGAAGGATTCCCTCTCCACCACAAATTCCACCATCTCAGCTCTCCTCCTCACCCTAGGACTGCCACCCAGGACTGGGACCCAGATCTATGTGTGAGCAAAGCAAGAGAATTCTGCCTCAGCACTGGCAAAGAGAGACCTGCAGTCCCCCTCTAATCAGCTTCTTGATCCCCCCTCTGCCTATTGGCAGAGAGCACCAGAAGTAACCACAGTTGCAGCCATCCAAGGGTTAGGGATGGACCATGCTCTTCTCTCACCCAGGTCTGATAGACCTTTCTTACTGACCCTCATTTGTGGTCGGTTGGCATTTGTGGGTTAAGAAATATGGAAACCATCATGGCTACCAGTGATTAAGTCCCCTTAGGTCTCCTCCAGGTTTGCTAGAGGCCAGTGTGCTGGCATGGCCCACACTTGACTGCATTCCTCTCTTAGACTTGTGCAAGAGATCTTTCCTGTTGACTTTCCAGGTTGTCTTGGACTGGAAATTTGCTTCACTCTATCATTTTTGTGGGTTCTGCTGCTCTAGAATTTGTTTAGAGTCATTTTTACAGGTATTTGGAGGTGTTTGGGAGAGATCTCAAGCAAGTTCCTGCTTTTACTCCATCATCTTGGCTCCATGCCCTCCCCCCAGTAAATTTAGATTTGGGTGAGGCTACCTTCTACATCACTTTGCTTTGTTGGAATAGGCAAATAACTAACCAGATGCTTTTGTGCCTGAGTGGTGTGGTGAAGCCTCTAATAACTCACCTGATTTTGTAATTGTCTTGGTTTAGGATGTACTATTTTTTTGTTTACTTTATCCTCCTGCTGCAAGGGATACTAGGAAAGGAGCAATTTCTTGGTGTCAACATTATGGTGTGATCATATTTTTATGTCACCAATATTAGGGTGATCATATTTTTATCAAAGGGGCTGATTATTTGCAAAAAAAATTATGAAATTAAACAACTTTCAGCCTGCTTATTTTAAAGCGGTTAGGAATTTAGGCTAGGTTTTTCTTTTATATTGTCTTGAATTTTCATTCCTGCCTATAATAGCACCTTCTTTCCTTATACTGAATTACACAAAAAGTTGACTTAATCTTTCCCAGAAAACCGTGGGACCAACAAGAATTTTTTATGGAAACACTTCCAGAGAAGACTGATTCACAGGTTAGCATTGACTGCTTGAGAAAGATAATCTGATTTTCCTTTGACTAGAAACCTAATCTGATTGGTAATACCAGAAAGGATAATTTTTTTATGTCAACTTCTCAATTACAGAAATTAGGTTCATAGGTTGTTCCTGAGATCTATTTCTTTCCTATAATTTACACCTCCCCCATCAGAAATCTACTTTTTGGGAGTTTTTCATCCATAGTTTATCCATTTTCTCAGGTCATCTGTCTCTCTCTACATTCTAAATAGGTCCTGGGGAAAACAAAATTCCAAGAATTGTGCCATTGAGCTACTGACCCGGAACCAGTGTCATCTGTTGTCAGAAGCTAAACACTTATGAGATATTGACATTAGTAAATGTCTGTGGTAATGGCTTCCCATTTCTTTAATGCCATATGAAACTGGACTTATCTTGCCTTATTTTTAGTTCCTTGGAAATAAGAACTAAGATAATCATCTCACAATAAAAAGCTACCTTTACTGGTTGGCTAAAATGTGTCTCTACACAATATTGGAAACTGCAGTGATGTTATTTATATTGGTTTGGAGCATATTAGGCTTCATTGGAAAAAGGGGAAAAAGGGACAAGAATATATCCTTGGAATAGGAAATTCTTCAATCATGTTTGTCATTCTTAATACTCTATATTGATGCCCTGGAGTCTCCCATGGCCAAACACTGAAGCAGTTTAGTACATGACAGATATGTGAGTCTTGGAAGGCCATAGCTTTCCTGTCTGAATGAGGCTACTTTTTTTGAATATTTTGCATTCTGGTTTTTGATCCACTCTTCTATTCACTTTCATTTTATGGAAGAGGCTATCTCATTTACATTCACAGTTAGGACAATTAACTGTGTATTTCCCTTCATCTTATTTTTCCTCTCTTTATCTTCTCTCTCCTTTCACCCATTTCCTTCTCACCAGTGTTTTACTTGTGTCTATCACCTGCCCTGATCTACTCTCCCTTCTGTCAGTCTCCCCCACCACCTTTACTTAATCTTCTCCATTCCTACTTTCCTGTCAAGGTAGAGTTCTATATTCAACTAATTTTCTAAATTATTCCCTCTTTGAACCAATACTGATGAGAGTAAGGTTCAAGCCATGACCATTACCTACCTTCTCCTCTTTCCCATCATTGTATAGGTTTTATGCACCTATTCAGGTGAAATAATTTACCCCATTTTACCTTTCTCTTCCTTCTGCACCCAGTGCACTCCTCTTTCTCATCTCTTTTATGTGTCACTCCCTCAGATTTACTTCATGCTTGTACCCTCTTTCTTTTTAAATTAAAAAAAAAAAAGATTTACAAGCTTCATCTTCCCATGTAGGGATGTAAACAGTTCAGCTGCATTGAATCCCTTAAGTTTTCTTTAACCTTTTCACCTTTTTAGGCTTCTCTTGCTTTAGAGATCAATTTTTTTGTTCAGTTCTGGTCTTCTCTAATGAAACCCTTCTATTTCATTGATTGAGCATTCTCCCTCTGAAGTATTAGGCTTAATTTTTCCTGGAACGCAGGGCGGCCAGGTAGCACAGCAAGTAAGAGCACCGGCCCCATAGTAGAATCTGGGCTCTGACACATAGCACCCACCCAGAAACACCTGGCTGTGTAACCTTGAGCAAGTTACTTAACCCCAATGTCTTTCATTTTTTTTTCCTGGTAGGTGACTCTTGGTTGTAGTCCTAGCTCCTTTGCCTTCAAGAATATCATGTTCCATGACCTCTGATCCTTTAAATTTGTAGCTGCTAAGTCCTATGTAATTCTGATTGTGGCTCCCTGGTATTTGAATTATTTCTTTCTGCTCACTTGCAGGACTTTTTTTTTTCTTGATCTGATACTTCTGAAATTTGGCTATAATGTTCCTTGGAGTTTTATTTTGGGGATCTCTTCCCTGAGATGATCAGTGAATTCGTTCAGTGTTCATTTTGCTGCCTTGTTTGAGGATATCAGGGCATTTTTTTTTATATAATTTCTTGAAAGAAGCTGTACAGGTCCTCCATTTGATTATAGATATCAGGTAGTCCAATGATTCTGGCATTGTCTCTCCTGGAGCTATTTTACTGCTCAATTGTTTTTTTCAATGAGATATTTTAATTTTCTTCTATTTTTTTCATTCTTTTGAGTTTGTTTTATTGATTCTTGATGTCTCATAGAGTCATTTGCTTCCATTTACCCAATTCTAATTTTTAAGGAGCTGTTTTCCTCAGTTAGTTTTTGTATCTCCTTTTCCATTTGGCCAGTTCTACTTTTTTACTAGTTTTTTTTTCTTCTTCAAAGTGATTGACTTTTTTTTTTCATAATTCTCTTGCTTTACTCTCATTTCTTTTCCCAATTTTTCTTCTAACTCTCATATGATTTTTAAGCTCCTTTTTTAAGCTCTTCCTCAAGTTTGTTCTGGGCTTGAGACCATTTTACATTTTTCTTTGCAGTTTTGCCCATAGGTATTTTAACATTGTTGTACGCTTCTGAGTCTGTGTCTTGATCTTACTTGTTCCCATAATAACTTCTAATGCTCAGATTCTTTTTGTTGTTACTGTTTTTTGCTCATATCTTTTGTCCTTTTTCCTTTCTTTTAAATTTCTTCTTCCTTAAAGTCCTTCTTCCCCAGGGAAGAAGGGTCTCTGTTTCAGGCTTCTTGTTCTAGGTCCTGTAGGCCCTGGCTGCTTATCTGGTGCTGAAATCATGTTGCCCTAAGGCCTGTAGGGAATCATGTGTCTGGTACAGTGGTGAGGGATTGAGATGGGGAGTGGCTGGTGCTACTGGAGGCTGTAGGGCTCTGGCAGCTTACCTGGTGCTGAGCTGGGGTACTGGTGTTAGTGTCTGGCATGTGTTGATGTGTAATGCTTTCTGTGTTTTCCTGGGGCTGCAATCAAGCAATGCTGGAGACTGCCGGTTTCCCCAGGGCTATGCTGAAGCACTTGGGGCATACTGGTGTTGGCTTTTGCCTGCTTCACCATACTGGATCTTGGGAGCTCCCACTGTTTTGCTGAGGTGAGGTTTGCTGTTGGCTTTCTGAGAGGCTTCCATTCCTGGAATGTGTTCTACTTTTACCCAAATGAGATCTTTCCTGCTGACCTTTCAATTTTCTTGGTCTAAGAGATTCTTTCACCCCACCTTTTTTCTGATTCTTCTATTCCAGGATTTGTTTTTGGATGCTATTTTATTTGGAGTTGAGTATGGGAGAATTATGGAGATTTACTGGTTACTCCATTATCTTGGTTCCTGGAAGTCCTAGTTATTCGTAAATAACTGCTTCCATAAAAATCTAAACCAATGCATTCTCAAAGAGTCTGTTGGGAGTAATATATTCTCTGGACAAAGGAAGACAATAGTATATTAGAAAGAGGACTGTACTTGGATTCAGAATATCTGTGTTCAAATTCTGATTGTTACTTAGTGTCAATCTGTACCATGCAGGGCCAGTCAGGAGGCAGTTTGGTATTGTGAAAATTGCACTGATTCTGGCAAGGTTCTGAGTTCTCATCTCCTTTCGTATGTCTACTTGTTGTATGACCACTTCTTACTCTATATAGTGAGGAGCTAGGATATGGAACTCTTCCTGAAGTGTCAATGCAATATATTGATAGACTAGACAAAGATTCTCAAGCTGGGATCCATGACCTCTTCTTTTTCCTTTTTGGTACCATTTTAATAATTATATTTCAATATTTCTTTTGTAATTCCATGTGTTTAAGTACACATTTAAAATCATTATTCTAGGAAGGTGTTCGTAGGCTTAACAGGACTGCCAAAGGGCTTAAATGACATCAAAATTTAAGATGTCCTGAATTCTAACAGTAACAACAACAACAAACAGCAACAAACCATAAAGGAGTAATAATAATGCAATTTCTCCCTCCATTTTAGACTATTTTTCTCTCAAACCCAGCTTCTGCAACTCTAAAATTGGGTTTTTGAAGTAGCTAATGGTCTCAGATAACTTAAAGCTTGGAATCAAATGAGGAAAAGAATATCTGCTTTTCATTAGCCTTTTTCATTTTTATTTAGGCCTAGGACATTATGAAGGTTCACTACTTATTTTCATGACTCTAGACATCAGGGTTTTCACTGGGAAAAAAAGAGCATGATAGTTATAGGGGCAGAGCACAAAAGTGCAATATATATCAGGAAATAAACAACAACAAAAAAATTGCATCAGCAATCTTAGAGAGCTCTGAGACTATCTAATGCTGGGAATGTCTGGCAAATTGACTTGAAGTAGAAGAAAGTGGTGGAAAAGAAAGCATTTTTGAAGGCTGATTAACTTTTCTACCTAATATTCTCATATTTACAATCTGCTCAACTCTGTGCCTATCTTATATTCTCAGAAGGGAAGCTGATGTTCAAAGGGAACTGTGGCCAGGAATAAACAGTTAGGAATAGAGCACAGACGTGCCATTGCTTTTAAAAATGAGAAAGAGGATACAGGTGGTGCCTTGGAGGAATCTCTTACCAAAAATATTGAACTTCATGCAGCCAAAAAAAGCATTTGTCATTCTGGCTTTTTTTATTTTAACTTTAAGAATGGGACATGAAGTGGAACTCAGATTGCATAATTACGAAAGAGAGGAATATTCAACTCTATTGATAAAATTTCTTATTTTGCTAGCCTTGTTTCTTTTCTCATTTGGGTATAAAAGTCTTGTATTTATTTAGTTGATTATAGCACTCAATCATCAGGCTCCAGCTAGAATCAAGAGTTGAACCAAGTTTCTTGAAGTGGCAAAGGCTCAAATGTTTCCTGAAGCAACAGAAGCAAGAAGGTATTTATTGATCTTTTGTTGTGGTGGTGGTGGTGATTGTTTAGTCATTTTTTAGTTGTTTCTGACTCTTTGTGACTACATTTGGGTTTTTCTCGTCAGGAGACTAGAGTGGTTTGTCATTTCCTTCTCCAGCTAATTTTGTCTATGAGAAAGCTGAGTCAGACAGGGTTAAGTGACTTGTCCAACAATTAGAAAGTATCTGAGGCCAAATTTGAACTCAGAAAGACAGGTCTTCCTGACTCTAGGCCCAGAACTCTATTTACTTCACCACCTAGCTACCCCATGACAAGTTCCCTGTTTTGGGGGTAGAGAAGGTGGATAGGTTCCTTAAGAATTAGTACAATGGCCTCCGCCTGATTGGCCAGTCGTGGCCACGGCTGAGGCCGATGACCCGCCCACCCCATGTCAAGTCGCTTCCGATCTCGAGGGTGCTGTTCCGTCGGATTCTGGCGAACTTCCCCAAGAAACTGAGCCAGGCTTTCGCCTATGGCTCCAGGGAGTACCGCCAGGCAGGGCCCAATGGCAACAGCAAGAATGTCATGCTGGACTTTGTGTTCACAGTAGATGACCCCATAATGTGGTTTTCCAAGAATTTGCAGCAGAACCGCAGCAACTACTCGTTCTTGAGATTTTGTGGACCCAAAGTTATCGCTAAAGTACAGAACAGCTATGGAGTGGGCATCTACTACAACACCATGATAAACTGTGCTGGTAAGCTTATCGAATATGGGGTTATTAGCACCGAAACTCTAATGAGTTATCTGCTTAATTGGCATACCTTATACGTTGCTGGACGCCTACAGAAGCCGGTGAGAATCTTGAGCTTGAGGAAAGACACTATGCTCCAGGCGGCCCTTGAATCCACCCTGGAAAGTGCAGTCACAACAGCTTTCCTCATGCTCCCTGAAAGCTTCTCCAAAGACCTCTGTGCAGATCGCGGGGCTCTGCTACTCTGGTGACTTTCCGATGCTGATATGAGAGGAGAAAGCGAAGGTGATGAACATTGTGAAGC
>NW_027186492.1:17564301-17569141 GCF_028583685.1 Petaurus breviceps papuanus
GAAGGAAGGAAGGAAGGAAGGAAGGAAGGAAGGAAGGAAGAAAGAAAGAAAGTGATCTCATGGACACTCCAGGGAGAAACAGAGATGAAGAGGAAACTTTATTACAAGTGGCTCATGATCCTGATTGCGGAAACGTGGTATGGCAAGTACTTTCAGGAATTGTGAGACCTTCTATTGTAATGCAGAGCACCAAAGAGATCCTTACAGCTGGTGTGAAGAAATCATTGATTTATAGTTCAATGAAAGTGCTAAAAATGTGGACCGGATGGACAAGGAAGATCTCCTAATGTTGCTTGTTTTTGTAAATGCTGTGCATAGATGAATAAAGTGTCTGATGTTTTTGTCAGAATAGCAAAAAAAAAAAGACAGTACAATGAACAGAATAATGGGCTTGTCATCAGGAAGCTCTGAGATCAAATCCTACCTCTCCAAAACATATTGATTGTGTGACTCTGGGCAAGTCCTGTAACCTCTCTCATTTTCTGTTTCCTCACCTGTAAAATAAAGGGATTGGAGTTGATAAGGTAATTTCTATCTCTAATCAATGATATTATGAATAATTTATACCCTAAACACTTGTCATCATCCTAGCATTCATCTTTGCACACTTGCTTGAAGATCTATAACATATGACGGGTTATCCTTATCATTCCAGCTCATACATTCTGACACTCCATCATGAAAGACTCCAGGGGAGGCTGATGAACTGTACTTATACAAGATTTATTAATGCTTTAATATAATTTACAAACCTGTGTTGTTTATCTTTCTGTTTCAATAGAGGAATTAAGGAGAAGTCCTAGTTAGCCAATTTAGCTAATTTTTAATATCCATGCTTAAACTATGACAAAAACAAAGGTGTGTGGGAAAGCCAGTAGAAGCTATTGGTTCTGACATCAGAATACTAATTGTCTATGTTTAATTTTTTTTTAACTGAAGCATGACAAGGAGAGCTGACCAATGAGTCAAAAAGATCTGGGTTCAAGTTTGACCTATGAAACATAATAGCTATATTTATCTGGACAAGTCACTTAATCTCTTTATGTCTTCATGATAAATTACAGAAAAATTTATGATTTGCATTGCTAGTAGGAGTTCTCTCATGGAGAACTCCCTACATCAATGATCTCAAAATTCTATTACCCTTCCACAAAAAAAGGAAAAAAAATAGTCACAATCCTCATATGACCATAAATTCATAGACTACCTAATCCAAAGTTTCTTGACTGGGATTACAGAATTTCTAAGGGTTTCATGGCTAAATTTTAGAGAGTCAGTGAATTTGGATGGGGAAAAACCATCTTTATTTTTGCTAATCTTGAGCTTAAATTTAATATTTCCTTCAATTATTTAAAAATATTTTGAGAAGAGGGTCATAAACTTTACCAGATTGTAAAAGGAGTCCATGATGTAAAAAGATTAAAAATACTATAAGCTAGTCCAACCTCTCTATATAACAGGGTCTCAATGAGGTTGTGACTTGCCCAAAGTCACACAATAGAGATGGGATTTGAATTCTAATTCTCTGACATTAGATTCCATACTGTTTTCAATGGACCCTTCTGACTCTTTTCTTAATCATACATTTGGTTGAAGATTGCTATGTAATTTAGAGCTCATTGAAATCAGAAATGATAGTACATAATTGCAACCACAGTCACATCTACCCCTTGCTCTATTAAAAGCTAAGGAATTTTTGGATATGTTAAAAGTCGCACATCAATTTAATGTCAAAACTTCAACTTCAGGTCTGAAAGTTCTCTCTTCCTTAAAATGCACTTCATGTAGTGTGAACTAGAAGTATCTGAAAGTAGATGACATGAAAATCTAGGCAAGGATCCAGCGATCCCCAAAGACCATTATTTATTGGAGAAGTAAGGGAAGATGAACAACTGTTGGATGTAGCAGTATTATCTTAAAGCTAGCAGTATCTCATGTCTACCAAATAAAAACAAAGAAAACATATTTTAAAGCCTTCATTCGAAAAGAAAAGAACAAAAGATTATTTTTCTCAAAAATTTCAAAACTAAAAGAACATGGATCAGGTAATGCTTTCTTCCGATTTGTTTCTATAGTGGTCTCCAAGAGGCAAGAAAATTCATTGCAAATAGGACATCATTGCTGTGATAATAACATGCAGTTCAACTTTTTTCAAAGTATTAATTACACATGCCTTCTCTCTCATATATGTGTATATATGTGTGTTTATATGTTATGTGTATAATATGCACACAAGTATATATTATATATATTTTTTTTCCCCCTTGCTGCAGTGGGATGAGAAAAGAAAATTTTACAAAAACCTGGAGACAAATTGCTTTAGCTGGTTTTTATACACACAGCACAGACACACATATGCATATACATACATACATACATGCATACATGCATGTATATGTCAGTTAAAAAGTATTGAGTCTCAAGTATTTAAGTCAACATATTTTTCTATAATATTCCCTTTAATATTCTATGCATTGGAAAGAGTACACAGACAATCAAACTGTATTTATTCTCTCAAATAGTAAACAGATGACAAGGGTGATCAAAAGGTAAAACTTTGAACTCCATAAAACAACAGAACAAACTTATTGCTTCTTTAATTTAAACACTTCCTCTTGAGAATAACAGAGACAGTCACAAAGAAGACATTGAAACGAGACATAGGGAAAGTGAATATGCTACTGTGCTGCATATAGTTTCAAATTCTCTATAGTTGTTGATGACAGCTATATAGAACATTTATGGACTTGGGGACTTGGGGGCTAATGACGCCTGTGGTGATCAACAGAGAGATCTTCCAGAAAGCAGGAAAGAAACCAACTGCAACCTATAATCTACTCTATTCTGTGAATGGCATCAAGCTGGTCAAAAGTCCTTGGGTGTCAAGAAATTGTGATAATTTGTGTTTTCTGCAATGGTAGACATGGCTTCTGCCAGGATGTGCCTTAGAAGAATGAGAAAGCCATTACATCATAATGATATCAAAGTAGAAAACACCATCCTTCACTTCATGGCAATGGAAGCTATAAAATTGTAACAAATAGAAATTCATCTAAGAATTTGGACTTCCATTCACCTAGCCAGGCTGACCACCTCCTATACTTAGCAACCTATGACATGATAGGAACACAATATGTTCCTGTATACTGCAGATTAAACTGGAATAATATCTATTTGAAATAGGATACCATTATGATAATTAGGGAAAGGTAAAACTCAAGGTTAATTCAATCCATGATTTTACTGGTGCAAACTTGTCTTTGGCTAAATCCACCACTAATTATCTAAACCTATGAAATCAGTTGTAATCAACTTTAGGGACTATGTATTTAATATAATATTCTAAGCTCATTTTGTTTTCATTTAGATAGTAGGCAGAAAATAAATGGCTGCTTGTTAATTGATTCATTAGCCCACTCCTCCCCCATGATCCATAATTTCCTGTATTTCAGGGAACTCATTTCATTTTTTTCTACTTTTTATCTATATAAGCATGGCTGAGTTAGATGGAATTGAGAATGTCAACACATCCAATTTACTATAGATCATTAAAGATGATCTTGATAATAGGGAGACTAGAATTTCTATGTTATTGTTGGGATATTAAGATAGGAATCAGTGACTTGGATGAACTAAAATGTTTGGTCTTATCTAAATCTCCTGGCCACATATATTTAAACAGCGCTATTTTTTTTAAAGTGATGTAGGGTTACTTACCATATGTTCACTGTAAATAGACCTGATACTTTTTCTCATTTTCTCTGTGAATAATGAGCTTTATAAAATGCTACTTTTTATTACTTCCCTTCCAATTCTATACCTTCTACTTTATAGGCAAACTGACTTAATTACTGTTCCACAAAAGTGATATCCTATTTCCTATCTCTTTGCTAAGGTATAGATTGTCCCTCATGCCTGGAAGGAATAATCTCATTCCTCACCTTTGCCTCATTAACTTTGTAACTTCATTCAAGAGTCATATGCCACCTCCAACAAATGACTTTCTTAATTCTGGTAGTTGTTAGTACTGTCCTCTTTCTAAATGAAAATTATTATTTTTTCATCAATCAACCAACAAGCATTTATTAAGGTTCAACTATATGCCAGATGCTTACTAGACATTGGGGATATACAGAGCAAAATGGGGAAAAAAAATCTCTGCCTTGAAGGAGCACACATACTAATAAGGGAGACAATATAATCAAATATAAGTATATAGAAAATGTATACAAAATAGATTAAACTCAACTTTAAAGGAGATTTAAAAAGATTTTATGTACAAGGTTGAGGATAAGTTGAGAGTTCAAATAAAATAGAAATTTAAGAGGTGAAGGTGGGCATGAAGTATACATTCTAGTCATGAAGAACAGCAAAAACATATGGAAATTGGAGATGGAGTGTCAGATAAGAGGAAGAATTATAATTCCAGTTTGACTTGACTGAAATGTATGTGAAGAGGAGTAATGAGTAATAAATAGGTCAGGGTCAAGTTCTGAAGGATTTTTTCCCCAAATTTTTAATTTATTTATTTTTAGTTGTCAACATTCATTTCCACAAGTTTTGGAGTTACAATTTTTTTCTCTCCTTGTCTTTCCCTACCCCACCCCCAATTAG
Source organism: Petaurus breviceps papuanus (assembly GCF_028583685.1). NCBI lineage: Eukaryota > Metazoa > Chordata > Mammalia > Diprotodontia > Petauridae > Petaurus > Petaurus breviceps. The sequence continues at coordinate 17,568,916 of NW_027186492.1, forward strand.
GAAGCCTACTGAATACCCCTTTTCTAAATCTCTTCTCCCTTGTATTCTCTCCATTCATCCCCCTAACTTTCTAGTAGGGAAAGATGGGTTTTCATACCCCAGTACCTATATATCTTATTTCCCAGTTACATGTAAAATACCAATATTTAAAGATTTGTTTTAAAAACTTTCAGTTCCAGATTTTTCCCCTTCTTCCCTCCTCACCCACCCCTACTGGGAAGATAAG
>NW_027186492.1:17569241-17636983 GCF_028583685.1 Petaurus breviceps papuanus
GATACTCACTGGAGTGTGTATGTTATTATCTCCTTAGGCCAAATTTGATGAGAATCAGGTTGTCCCATTTCCTTCCACCTTCCTACTTGTCTCCTCCATTGTAACAGTTTTCTCTTGCCTCTTTTATATGAGATACTTAACCCTAATCTATTGCTCCCTTTGTTCTTCTCCAAATAAATTCCTCTCTCACCTCTTAATTTTATTTTTGAGATATCATCCCTTCATATTCAACTCATCCTACATACTTTGTCTATGTATACATGAACATACAAATGCCCACACTCACATATATTTATATACATATACATACATATATATATATATATATATATATATATATATATATATATATATATATACATTCTCTTCCTCTATCCTCATACTGAGAAAAGTCTTATGAGTTACAGTTATCATTTTTCCATGAAGGTATGTAAATACTTCAACTTTAATAAGTTCCTTATGATTTCTTTTTCCTGGTTTACCTCCTCATGCTTCTCTTGCTTCTTGTATTTGAAAGTCAAAATTTCTGTTCAACTCAGGTTTTTCCATCATGAATGCTTGAAAGTACTTTATTTAATTGAATTACCACATTTTCCCCTGTATCATTATACTCAGTTTTGTTGGGTAGGTGATTCTTGGTTTTATTCCTAGCTCTTTTTTTTTTCATTTTTCAAATGCTTTATTAACTTCTTCTGATTTGCATCATTCATTTCCGCCGGATTTTGAGTTACAAATTCTCTCCCCATTTTTCCCCTACCCACTGCCCCAAAATAGCAGTCCTACAGGATATCCCCTCCTCCAATCTGCTCTCTCCCATACCCCCTTTGAGTTTTCCAGTAGGGCATGGTGGATGTCTATACCCCAGTGCTTGTATATCTTATTTCCCAATTACATGTAAAATAGTACTAATAATAGTGTGTGTGTGTGTATGTGCATATATACACTTAAACATTTGATTTTAAAACTTTGAATTCCAGGTTCATTCCCTTCCTCCCTTGTCACCCACCCTTACTAGGAAGATAAGCAGTTCAGTATAGGTTGTACCTGTGTAGCTAATGCAAAACATCAACATAGTGGATATATTGTAAAAGACTGAATATATTTCCCTCCATCTTATCCCACCTCCCACTTGTTCTATTCTCTACTTTGATCCCATACCTTTTTAAAAGTGGGTGCTTCTAACTTCCCTCCCCCCCAGCCTGCCCTCCCTTCCATCATCCCCCCTCTCATGCCCTTCCCCCCTATTCTCCTGGAGGGTAAGATACCCTATTGTAATAGTAATGGAATTTAAGATCCCCCTGTATTGGCTTGGTTTTCGGATTGATTATGTAAAAACCTAGAGCTTATGAATCCCACTTGTGGAATGCACTTGTTGACAAAAAAAGAGAGGGCTGAACTTGGAGGAGGTGGTGACATGAATTTAGAGAGACTCAAGCAGAGAGAGAGGCAGAAGAATTTTTTGGAAGCAGCATCATGGAGGCAGGAATGGAGAGGATTGCTGAGGGCCAGTTTGAACTGCCCAGGACTTTTGAGAGCTGCCACCCAGAGCTGCCAAGGACAGAGGAGATACGGCTGTTATGCTGTCACTTTGTCTGTATGTTTTGATGTTGTTTTGCCAGATTTGTCCACTGGTGAAGGACAATCCTGTTGTTGCAGAGGTCCTGGAACTTTGCTGTTGGTTCAGAGCTCGTGAGACAGTTCTGCAGACAGAGAGTGATTTGTGTCCACTGGTGAAGGACAATGCTGTTGTTGCATAGGTCCTGGAAACTTGCTTTTGGTTCAGAAGCCCTGAAGAAGGATTTTTAGTTGTATATTTACAGAAATCCTGGAAGAGGGTTTTGCTAATGTTTTCAGGGATCCTAGGACTGTTATGCAGACAGAGAATGAATTAATGTGGACACTGGCAATGTATCTTGTGTCCTTGATAAGCTATGTCTCCCCAGGAACAAAGATTGCTGAGAATTTGTCTCAGGTCAAGATGAAGAAAAGACCTTTCTTTTGGTATTAAATGCTGTGCTTAAGTGTGTTGTAACTCTGGGGTAGATGGCCTATTAAATTGTGATCCAAGGGTGGGAAACTTTTGAATTTTTTGTGCTTTATGATTGAATAAATGAATGTACTGCCTAGGGGTGGAGTAGTATTTGGAAGAGGGACTGTGTGATTGACTAAATGAATGTAATGTCCAGGGGTGGACTAGTACTTGGAGATTATTTAATTACTCTTGGTGAATGTTTTATTTTGAATTATGCTATATTTTGATTTTCTCTGTTCTTAATTTGTCACTGAATAGAGTGGAGAGCAGCTATGCTGGTATTTTGAAACTTGGGAAGTTGCCTTTGCTTGGCATTACACTTATTTAATGTGTGTTTCATTCCCTCCCCAAGACAATTCAATGAGAATAAGGTTAACCCATTCCTTTTTGCCTTCCTATTCTTCCCCTCCATTTTAACCATTTCCCCTTGCCTCTTCTATATGAGATTGTCTCCCCATCTCCTCTCCTTATATTCCTCTCTCACCTCTTAATTTCACATTTTAAGTATCATCCTTTCCTATTAAATTGGTCCTGTTTGCTCTATGTATACCTGTAAACATATATACACACATTCACATATGTTTTACGCTTATATATATATATTCCCTTGAACTATTTTCGTACTGAGAAAAGTTTCATCAGTTGCAATTATTGTTTTTCCTCATAGGAATGTCAATACTTCAGCTTTGATAAGTTACTTATGATTTTTTTCCCTGTTTACCTTCTCATGCTTCTCTTGCTTCTTGTATCTGAATGTCAAATTTTCTATTCAACTCTGGTTTTTTCATCAAGAATGTTTGAAAGTCCTCTATTCCACTGAATGACCACATTTTCCCCTGAAATATGATATTCAATTTTTCTGGGTATATGATTATTGGTTTTAATCCTTTGACCTCCAGAATATCACATTCCAAACCCTTTGTCCCTCAGTGTAGAAGCTGCCATATACTCAGTTATCCTGATTGTGTTTCCACAATATTCAAATTGTTTCTTCCTGGCTGCTGTAATATTCTTTCCTTAATCTGGGAATTTCTGAATTGGCTGTAATGTTCATAAGAGTTTTCTTTTTGGGATCTTTTTCAGCAGGTGATCAGTGAATTCTTTCAACCTCTATTTTGCCCTCTGATTCTAAAACATCAGGGAAGTTTTCTTTGAGAACTTCCTGGAGGATGATTTCTAGGTTCTTACTTTGATCATGGCTTTCATGTAGTCCGATAATTTTTAAATTTTCTCTCCTGGATCTATTTTCCAGGTCTGTGGTTTTTTCCCATGAGATATTGCATATTGACTTCTATTCTTTCATTTGTTTGGATCTGTTTGACAGCATCTTGATTTCTCATAAAGTCATTAGCTTCCAGTAGCTCCAATATAATTCTGAAGCAATGATTCTCCTCAGTGAGCTTTTGAGATTATTTTTCTGTCTGGCAAATTTGGCTTTTTAAGTCATTCTTCTCCTCATTGCCTTTTTGAGCCTCTTTTGCATTTGAGTCAGTTGTTTTTTAAAGTGTTATTTTCCTCAGTCAGGCTGTTGACTCTCATTTCATAATTTTCTCGCATTGTTCTCATTTCTCTTCCCAATTTTTCCTCCACTTCTCTTATCTGCTTCTTAAGATCCTCTATGGCTTGTAACCAGCTCACATTTTCCTTTGAATCTTTTGGTGCAGGAGTTCTGACTTCCCTGTCTTCCTCCTGTCCCATGCTTTGCTCCTTTTTGTCCCCAAAATAGGAGTCTAATATTTGATTGTTTCACTTGGTTTGCTTCCTTTGCCTGGTCATGTTGTCACTCAGTTACTTGATTCCTGAGCTTTTTGCCACAGTAGGACTCTGCCACCAGATAGGGGAGCTTCGTTCCCAATCCTGGTGTTTTTTCAGGTGCCCTATCTGAAGCTTCCACATGCTCTGGCAAGCTGGTCACACACCCCAGGACCTCCACCCAATCCAGATCCAAGCAGGTTAAAGCAAGAGCAATTACCCCTCAGACTGGTCACTTGGTCCCCCTACACTTTGCAGGCCAGGAGGTGAAGTTTCCACCTGGTGACAGCTTCACAGCAGTCCTCAGCAGCTTCTTGCCCCGGGGCAAAAGCTGATGCATTCCCAACTACTGGGTCCCAAAGTCCACACTGCACTGACCTCTCACTTTGTCCTCCAGGTGGTTTTTTATCACACCCACTCAGAGGCTAAAACCTCTACAATAGGGCTCGGCTTGGCTCCCAGAGCTCTGCACTGGCTGATTCCTGCTGGCCTGCCAGGCTGTCCTCAGCAGGAGGTTAGCTTCTCTGTGTCATTTTGTGGCTTCTCTACCTCCAAAGTTTATTTAGAATCCCCTTTCACATGAATTGGAGGTGGTGGGAGACAGAGCTGCACAGAGATCCTGTTTTTACTCCACCATCTTGACTCTGCCCTTTTGTTATTTCTTTAAGGAGGTGATCTGTGAATTCTTTCAGTGACAATTTTACCCTCTGGTTCCATGCTATCAAGGCAGTTTTCCTCTATAATTTCTTGAAATATTCCATCCATGCTCTTTTTTCTTTTATCATGGCTTTCAGGTAGTTCAATAATTCTTAAATTATTTCTTCTGAATCTATTTTCCAAGGCAGTCATTTTTCCAATGATGTTTATTTTTTTCCTTTTTTTCCATTTTTTTCATTCTTTTGATTTTGTTTGACTGTTTCTTAATGTCTGATACAGTTATTTGCTTTCATTTGCCAATTGTAATTTTTAAGGAATTATTTTCTTTACTTAGTTTTGGCAACTCCTTTACTGTTTGACCAGTTCTACTTTTTAAGGAATTGTTTTCTTCAGTGGATTTTTTTTTCTAGTTGGCCAATTGCATTTGTTTGTTTGTTTGTTTTTTGCTTCTTTGGAGGGAGAAGGTAGGGCCATTGGGGTTAAGTGATTGCCCAAGGTCACACAGCTAACTTTTTAAGTGTCCTAGGCTGGATTTGAACTCAGGTCCTCCTGACTCCAGGGCTGGTGCTCTATTTACTTCACCACCTATCCACACCCATTTTTATCTCTTAAGGTATCATTTTCTTCACTCAACTTTTTTGCTTCCTCTTCCGTGCTGTTGACTCTTTTTTTCATACTTCTCTTGCATAGCTATTATTTCTTTCCCCAATTTTTCATCTACCTCTCTTCCTTGATATAAAGTCCTTTTTGAGCTCTTCCAAGAAGATTACTCGGCTTCAGATCAATTTGTATTCTCCACTGGGGGTTCACATGTAGGCATTTTGACATTGTTGTCCTCTTATTATTTTGTCTTTTGATCTCCCCAGTTCTCATAGTAGCTTTCTATTTTCTGGGCTCCTTTTTTTTAAGTTGAGCTCTGCTCCTATTGTACAGGAAGCAATGTCCCAGTCTTCTTGCACTGGGTCTCCAGGGCCTGGTCACTGACTCTCTGTACTAGGGCCTCTGGGTCTAGAATTTTGCCCACTGAACTAGGGTTGCATGGTTATTTGAGCCTATTTCACCCTGGGTTCTGGGGCTCACCAGTTTGCCTCCTGTGCTGGATCTAAAGGCCTGACAGCAGACCTGATGTACCACTGACCTACTAAGGCAGGACTGTGGGGTCTCAGTTAATGATCTGTGCAGTGGCTAAGACCCTTTCACTGGCTTTCCTGGACAGTGCTTGCCCTGGGCATCTCTTCCCCTTTACCTAAGTGAAAAAGAGCTTTCTTGGCATATAATTTTAAAGTTTGTTGGAGGGGAATATTGGGAGTACCTAGCTGAGTGCTATCTCTACTACACCATCTTGGCTCTGACCCCCAAATCCCTACTTTACTATATTTATATCAGCAAGTGGAAACAAAATGGATGCCCATCAATTGGGGAATGTCTAAACAAATTATGGTACATGAATGTAATGGAATATTAATTGTTTTAAGAAGTGATATGTATAACAAATACGGAGAAGCATGAAAAGATTTATTTTAACTGATGTGATTAAAGTGAGCAGAGACAATAATCCAATATACACAGTGACTTTAATAATATAAATCCAAAAAAAACTTCACACTCAAAAACAAATTAACAAAATATAAAGATCAAGCAGTGCTTGAAGAGAGGTGAGAAGACATCCCCAATCCACCCTTCATGGAGGTGATAGGTTCATAAGTATTACAATTCGCATATGTTTTCAGACTTTTTAAAACATATCAATCAATTGTACTGACTGTTTTTCTATTCTAAAAAAGACACTATTTGTCATAAGAGATGACTCTTTAGGAAAGGAAGGAAAAGGGATACTTGGGATAATGAAAGTGATGTAAAAAAAAATCCAAAACATTTTCAAAGTAATACATAGTTAGATACCCTCAAGAAATGGCTATACAAGCTTGGGACTTAATAATCAGAACAACCCATGGTGGAGGTACACTAACCAGGTGAATTATAAAGTGCATTCTACAATTCAGGGTAGTGACTTAGTATTTAACTAAATTCAGATGACTTAAAACACAAGCATTTCAGTCAAATTTGTTCTTCAAAGCAAGAAGATATAATGTAAGTGGGGTTCAAGATAGGGCTACATATGATTCCTGGGTCACCTAGTAGGAGGAGGAAGATGTGATCTGAACCAATTGCATACTCCTCTCTGGAGGCAGGTTAAATTTGACAGGAAAAAGAGATTAAATGCCCTTATCTTTCCCTTTCATTTTCCACCTAAACATTCAGACTGCCTGAAAGCAACCCTTAGGGGAACATAAGTATTTTGTAGTAAGGGTTACATACTAAATATGTCCAGCATGGGAATTCCTCCTACCAGTTTAATTTCCAAACTGTCCAAAACTTTGGACTCATAAGTCCTAAAGAGCTGCTTAAGATGCACTTAAGTTGTGATGTTCCCCACGGTGACAGCTAGTCCGTGTAAGAGATGGTATTTTTCTGACTCTAAGACTCACTTTTTATTTAGTATGTTGTGCTTCTAATATAACCATTAAATGTAGATAAGGGGCTGTGTGGGTATTTTGCTACCCTGGATGACCAGGGGTAAATAATGAATGTTTTGAGGGCCTTAGTTTCTTCATTTGAAAAAATATGAAGTTTAGGCTCTAAATCTGTAATCCTATATTGTTCAGTATACATCATGTTTGTGTCTTGAATTTTAGCAACCAGCTTTTCTTCCTTTTCTGAAAAACTATACAGAAGAGTATCATTATATTAACCTTTCTTTACCGTCAGCTTCCTCTGTAGAAGTCGTTTGAAGAACTCTGTAGAAGAACACCAGTTATTGTATGCTTATCAGGGTTTGATTCTTCACGCTAAAGTAAACAACAACAAACTTATAATTTTCTGTTCCAGACCAAAATGTTCTCTTACTTTTAGATAAGAACAATTTATACCACAATGATAATGATGCTGATGATACATTTATATAGCACGTTAAGATTTATGAAACATTTTCTTTGAAATAAATATATGAGAAATATTTGTACAGAGGTCAATTCTGTTGAGATAAAACGATAACTACTAGTACTATTATAATTTATGGACTGTGGTAAGGGGTCAGTTGGTCAGTATAGGAAATTCCTGGAGTGGTGTTCTTCTAGAGACAAAGATTGGCACTTTGATTGCAATTTTGTACTCTTATTTGTTTTTTTCAATTATCACTCCCGTTTCACAGATGTTGAAATTGGCTCAGAGTGGCTATGGGGAATTTCCAAGATGTTATTAATAGTAGATGAAGTAAAAATAGAGAATTAGGCACAAGGTTTTGTACTTCTTGAGGACAATCTATGAATTTTCTTGACTGGTGTCCTATTTTCATCACCAGAATATATGAGGAATGTTGTTGTGTTACAGTGTTTTTTTCTTTTTTTTCCAATTTTTCACGCTATTCTAGGAGAATCTTGTCCATGCTTGTTTGTACACATTTTTTCATCAAGATGCATCATTTCGTCTTGTACACTTCTTGAATTTTTATAATGTCAAGGCTTTTTCTTTCTCTCCATATTTTCCTCTACTTCAGTGTTTATATATGTATATTCCAAATCTATTAATTTCACAGTTCATTAAAAACAAAACAAAACCCCCTATCTTGGAGTCATCACCCCATCCCAAATTTGCAAATTAAAGTAAAGTTTTTAAAAATTGCTTTGAAACTCCAAGTTCTGACCTATGTTTATTTCCAATTTCTTCCTTTGTATTTGTCATTCTTTAAACCATTCTAATATTTCTCTTTGTTCCATGTTTTCTTAAAAGTTCACAGAATTCCATCTCTTTTAAAATCAGATATTAGTTAAATTTCCATTTCTTTTGGTATTCATTACGATAATTTTGCATTGATCTTTGAGAATTTCATACGTATCCTTTCTGGTCCCTTCAGAGGCAAGAGAAAATCAATAAAGTGCCTGATAAACCTAAACAAAACATAAATCTTGCAGGGAAAAATGATTACTGACTTTATAAGAATTTTTAGGAAAATTGAAAAAAAAGAGTCTGACAGAAACTATATTTAAATGTATATGTTATGGCTTATATTACAATAAATTCAAAATGGATACATGACATATATTTAAAATCATAAAAATATAAAAAGACAGCTACATGAAATTTCACAACTATGGCTATGACTATGGTGTAATTTCTTAACTAAATATAAGGGGGGGTAGGTGGGAATTGTTAATTATAGTCTATACATGGAAAGCCTTTTTGCCATAATAAGGTTAATGGAACCAGCAAAACAAAGGACATCATACACTGGAAAATTTATGTCATATATTTATCAAAAAAACATTTTATTTAAGTTCATGGGCAATACTATTGATGTAATGTGAACTGATCCAATCATGTTGTTGTTGATCAGGTATTTAGTCATGTTCTACTCTTTATGACTTTATAGACCATAGCACTCCAGGTTTTTCTGTCTTCCACTATCGCCTAAGGTCTTTGTAAGCTCATGTTCATTGCTTTCATGACATTATCCATCTCATTGTCTGCCACCCCCTACTCCTTTTACCTTCAATCCTTCCAACATTAGGTTGTTAAGAGTCCCATCTTCTCATGGGGTCAAACTATTTAAACTTTGGTTTCAGTATTTTGCCTTCTAATGAATAATGTAATCTAACCATTCTGGAAAACAATTTTGTGCTTTGCCCAAAGAAGTATAAAACTATATATACCCTCTTCCCAGAAATGCCATTATCAGGTCATTATCCCAAAGAAATCAAAGAAAATGGAAAAGGGAAAGATTACACACACATCTTCTTTTACTTTTTCTCTATATGTGTATGCACATCTGTGCTTACATACATATACATGTGTATTCCCAAAAAATCTATGTGTGCATTCTCTTTCTGCAATCACTATAATACTGATGATTCTCTTATATCCCCCCCCAAAAGGAAGCTTTAAAAGTATACTTTGAATGGATATACTGAAAGTGGATAGCACTTTTTCTTTTTGCTTTTTGTAGGGCAATTCGGGTTAAGTGACTTGCCCAAGGTCACACGGCTAGTTTTTGTGTCAAGTGTCTAAGGTCAGATTTGAACTCAGGCCCTCCTGGCTCCAGGGCTGGTACTCTATTCACTGCACCACCTAGCCACCCAGATGGATAGCACTTTTCACCATAAGTTCTTCAGAACTGTCTAGGATGATTGTATTGTTCAAAATACCTCAATCACTAAGAGTTGATCACCATAAAATATTGCACATACACACAGTAGTGTATGATGTTCTTCTGGTTCTGCTCACTGTGCATCAGTTCATGTAAGTCTTGCCAGGTTTTTCTGAAATTATCCTGATCATTTCTTATAACACAATAGTATTCCATTGTAATCATATACCACGAGGTCATCCATTCTACAGATGATGGGCATCCCCTCATCTTCCAATTCTTTGCCATCATAAAAATAACTTCTCTCTCTCTCTCTCTCTCTCTCTCTCTCAGCAAAGGAATAAAAACAATTTTCAACAGACAAATTATAAATGATTAACAATTATGTTTAAGAATGCTTCAAATCGGGGCGGCCACATAGCACAGCGAGTAAGAGCACCAGCTCCAGAGTTGAGAAGACCTGGAGATCGAATCCCGGGCTCAGACACTTAGCACCCATCCAGAAATACCTGGCCGTGTAACCTTGAGCAAGTTACTTAACCCCAATTTCTTAGGGGCAGCCAGGTGGCTCAGCGAGTAAGAGCACCGGTTCCAGTGTCAGGATGACCTGGATCAAATCCGGGCTCAGATACTCAGCACCACATCCAGAAATAACTGGCCGTGTAACCTTGAGCAAGTTACTGAACCCCAATTATTTTTAATAAAAAAATAATGCTTCAAATCAACAGCAATAAGATAATTGAAAGTAAAAATAACTCTCTGATTTTACCTTACACACAATAAATTGGCAAAGATGATAATATAAGGGAATCATCAGTATTAGAGTGATTATAGAAAGAGAATGCACACTCATTCATTGTTAGTGGAACTATGAATTGGCACAACTATGCTGAAAAGCATTTTGGAATCATATGAATTTAAAATATTAATATTCCTTTTACCTATCTTCTCTTCAAGTAATATGGAAGTCTCTGGGGTCAAAAGCAAAAGAAAGGCTTTATATACACCACAAAATTAATAGCAGCATTTTCAAAACAGCAAGCAATTCAAAACAAAGTATATTCAATTCTGATATAATGATTGTACTGAGAAGAGAAATTTGTTCCAACACAATTGATATAAACCAGCATAATGAAAATTTTGTGTTTGCTTAAGAACAATTTTATCCTCAAGAAATAGTAAGAATGCAGAAAACTGTAGCATTACACAGTTACTCACAAAAAGCAATCCTTCTTATATTTACTTCCACAACTAAACTTCAGGTCTTTTTCAAGGTAAACTGCCACGTTTATTATATGTCTTCTGATACATTAACAACTTTGCTTTGAGGTTGGTTGATTCACACCCATGTATGCCACACACCCACTCTCCTACACATACATCCATTTGCTACCTTGGTTGAGATCACTAGCCTTACCCTGGGTCCTAGAATTACTTGAGTCAAGGTCACCATCAAACTTATAATTCTCTACTTTGCCATACTTGGTCACATGGTACTAGCCTAAGGCTGTTCCAACTACCATTATTTATTATAGTGTTTATGTATTTCATAACGTGATAAAGCTACCATTTTTATTGAATTTGTTTATTCATGCCATTGATGAAATTTTGAGTGTTGTACCCCACCCAGTTTTTCTCTGTGGTTTTAATTGCATGATTTCACATAGTATAATGATTTTTACAAATGTATATATTATGTTACAGCAGAATTGACTGTAGATACCCATCAACTGGGCTGTGGCTTAACACGTGGTATATGAATGCAATGGAACATTGCTGTTCTGTAAATAATGATTAATATGATGAATATAGAAAAGCATGGAAGACACGTATGAAGTGATGTAAAGTGAGGTAAATAGAAATAGGAAAACTCTATGTACAATGACTGCAACTATAAAACTGGAAAGGAGAGTAAAGACAAAATAATGGAAAGTGATTGCCCCCAAATTATAATGGATAGAGAAAAGATACGAGAAAACAATTACCTCTGCTTCTTTATAGTAGTGAGTTTCCAGGGGTGTGGAGCAATGAATGTGTCAGACATTGCCAATATATTATTTTATTTTGCAGAAGTCTTTTTTTTATCTTCTTCTTACTGTTTTTTTTTTTCTTATTAGGGATGTTTCTTTGGGAGGGAGATAAAGGAAATGGAAATATCTTTGGAAATGTAGTTCACAGATAAACAAAAGAACAATAAATACATATTTTTTTTTGAAAAAGGAATAATTATTGAATAATAAATAAGTAAATATATACATACATATAGGTGTATACATGCATGGGTATGTATATATTTATCTAGGTGTGTATATTTGTGTATATATAATATATGTATACTTTTTTTTCTCTCTACAACAAAGAAAAATACTTTTTTAAAGCCTTTAGTATCTTCTTCTCTTTCATATTCATTGGGAATTAATTCATCATTACCCTCAAAGCCATACCACATCAGTTCCAAATTTTGTCTTGTATACTTGGCCTAGCTCAGATGCTGTTCTTATCTTCAGGTTCTTCAGTAACATTTCGACTTATTCACTCATCACACTTCAGACATAATATAGAATCCAAATGTGGTGTCTCCATTTTAATTGATGGAGAAAAAATATGTTATTAGATCTTTACAGATTTCTGCTCATCTGTTGTCTTCTCTGTAGTTTTATTTTTAAATTCCCTCAGGATGATTTTCATCAGTGGATTTCTCACTGAGCTTTCTTGCAAATGTTTTCTTGCATCTCTTATTTTTTTTTTAATTTTAGATGGGAATGATATCCATAACTGGCTACTATCTATCTACATAAGATTTTTAAAGCAATTTTAAATTCTAAACTCTCACCGTCCTTGGCCTCTGAATTTCTCTACCTTTTAAGTGGATCAAACTTTTGCAGCATGAGGTAATTTCTAGACTATTTTGGTCTAAGTGACATTGATTTACATTAGTGTAAATTTAGAAAACAGTACTGTCAATGCCTTTTGGAGGGAGTGGAATAGATCTGTTTCCCATTTTTAAACTTCAGCATCTCATACAAATGGTCACGTTAGAGTTCACTCAATTATGCACAGTATCTTCACATTTTTGTGCTTCTTTTTAATTTGCCATTGATTTTGATCTTTGCCCTAATAAATTGTGTGATAGTAAAAAAAAAATTATCTCACTTGGAAATGATTCCCATATAAGTAACAAAGGGCTTCTTGTCTATTAAAATAAAATCTGTATAAATGTTTTTTGGTTGTCACCATTTCTATTTCACTCATTTTTTTCCTGAAAATATCCATAACACAATGATGCTTCTTCTTTGTATAATTTACGGCATTAATGTTTCCAATTTCTTACTTCTGAGTCATATTTTCCAACACATTTTTGCCACCTTCCCCACCATATTTGAAGGGAAGTTACCTATTAAGTAATGGAATATGGACTATACCTATGATTATTTTTGTCACAGAACATTCCTAGATGTGAGAACTCCCTATACCAATTCAAGTCAGCACACATGCTGTGACTTATTAATACCTGTTAGAGCACTTAAGGAGTAAGTTAGGTGGTCAGGGTCTTACAGTTAGTATACAAACTGTTTATTGACTATGTTCTTAGTATATGTTATTAAATTTGATGCTATATATTGTTCAAATAACAATACTGATAAATAATACTCAAAGTGGTAGCATTTTTAACAAACTTTTCTAATCATTGTTATTAGTCTTTTGTCATTTTATAATCAAGGTTTAGCATAATGCTTTGAATTGAGTAGGCATTTTATAAATGTTTGTTGAATCAATTTTTGCTGATTTAGTTTTTAAAGAGAAGGGTGAGACTACATGAAAACAAATAACCAAAAAAAGTTTCTTTTGTTAAATGGAGAAATAAATTCCATCTCTTTTATTTGTTATGATGAAACAGTGCCTCTCACTTTCTAGAAACTATAATATTCCTGCGGCATACATATGCCATAACTTCAGGATTTGATTGGTTTGGAGCTTTGAATTTTGGCAGATTGTTTAGTGAATTTTTAGCGCAAAGAGTAAAAGAGTTCATCTCTAACCCACTACTCAAGGCCCATTTGTAAAAGATTCCCTTCATTGCTTGAATTTCATTACTCAATTAAATTGGTGGAGATTGATTACTCAATGATCTTTGCATGTGTGATGAATGGAGTTGGTGAGAGCTTTGGAGAGGGCCTGATTTGCTGGCTTAAAACTTTAAAAATAGAGACACATCATTCCTCACTCTTGCAGTCCTTGATGGGAGAAGAAAGACCCTGAGAAGAAATTGCCACATAGATGAACCAGCACCCCAGTCATGTCTCTGTCACTAGCTCACTTTACTAGAGACTCTGGGGAAGTGCCCTTTGGGTGAGAGCTTCAATTCTCTCCCTTTTTTGACCTATCTCACTCTCAATAAGACAACTCATTTAGTCTGCTTATTTGTCTGGTATATATTCTCATCTTCATGATTGCTCTGATTTCTGTTGATTATTTGGTAGGATAAAGTGGTTTATTTACTATTTCCTCTGGGTACTCATTGTAGAATTGGCATTTTTCATGAAATTCTATCTTGAGGGTTGCATGGAAACAATATTGAATTGGCATTATAAAGGGACACTTTCAAGTATGGAGAGAGTGCTCTTCTACCTCTCTGTGCCCCCTAAACCCTGGGACTGTTATTGCTATAGTTTTATGAAAGTAGTAATTAGGACTAATGAGATGGGCAAAGATTGTTAAGAGTTTATGTTTCGCTAAACTTTGAACTGCTAGCTTTTTTCTGGGCAATGTACTTCTTGCTGTCCATGAAGATCTATAACTCAAAGTTACCAGTTTCTCAGCTTAACTGTTGGTTCTTTTCTATGATCTTATTAATCTTACTTTGTTAGGGGAACGAGTGACAGCTCTATCTTGTTGGCCAAATGCATCTAGTATTGATATTGTTTACTTCCTGATTCTACCCCCTTTGCCCATGTGTCTGATGAATGAAAAATCAAGAGATTGCCTATATCATTGTTTGAGTGATTAATAATGCTGCAGAAAGAGATTTGGGGAGAACTTTTGACCCTTTAAAGGGGTTGGAGATATTTTTTCTCTTTTAGTTCAAGATGAAGAAAAAGGGGAGAGACATATATGTATCCTGCTAAGATTTACCATAACAAAGAAATGCACCATAATAATTTCTACTAGAAAAGAGGTACTTAACCTGGGGTCCATGGACCCCTAAAAACTCTACCAATATATTTCTTGGTGTTTGTGAACTTGGTGGGAAAATTTTTATCTTAATTTCAATAAAGTCGTTTCCTTAAAAAATACAATTCATTTTATTTTATGCATTAAAAACATCATTTTGGAAGAGGTTTAGATCCCCCCTCCACACAAACAGAATACCACAAACAAATATGTAAATAAATAAATAGCAGTAAGAAGCCCTTGTTTTACCCATAAATAGGATCAAATATAATAATATGCCATAATTGGTATCCCCTAGATCTAACATAAATCAGTCCTTGAAGCAAACAGCCTAGGAAGGATAAACCTTATATGGGGTGATATCTTCCATGTGTTCCTCTTTATGTATGAAGTCATGGTAATGTTAAACTCCTATCCCTCTCCTCCCAACCCCTGGTGACCACACACAAAAAAAATTCTACTCATATGGATCTGATTACATGAATTTTCTACTAATTTCCCTACTAGGCTATACATTTAATGAAGACAGGGATAATATGTTATTTAAACTTCATATCTTCCCCAGTGAGAGACAACATAACAGTAGATACAGATGGGTTTGGAATCAGGAAGACTAAGGAAATCCTGCCTCTGGCTTATATGACCATAGATGAGTGACCTCTCTTAGTGACCTAGATAACCATCTAAGACTGTAAATTGCAGAGTAGGTCTTGACTTTAATTGTTAGGGGGAATTTTCTCATCAGGAATTTCTTATACCAATGAAATGAAAGGTTTTGTCCAGAAACAAAGATTTAAAAAAGTGTACACAACAGCAATAAACTCATACTCCCAGTACCTAGTATAGAGCTCTTCACATTTTAAGGACTTAATAAATGTTCAATTTACTGATTAATTGAGAAAGGAAAAGCCTGAGTGTGTGGCACATTTTGTGATAAAAAAAAATCTTTATGCAATGTGTAAGCAGTAGTGTGACATGGTCAAAGGAACAAACAAAGAAAACATGATTTGAGCTACTGTATCAATGGTATCATGGAATGAGTGAAAACTAGAGGTCTAGGGATACATAAAAATTTTATGGTAATCCTTGAATGGGGTAACAAGTCCAAATGAAATAATTGGTCAGTGAGAAATAATTGAATTGGTATGCTGTTTTTGAGGAAGCAAAGAGTTAACAATTGGCAATATATAGGATAGAAATGCCTGGTTCTGAGCCATATTCTCAAACTAAAGGAATGAAGCAAATCTACATAGTAAGTTCATTTTTACCTCCCCAGTAGTGTTTGAAACACATGGAATCTGGAAGTTCTGTTGTAACTAGTTGCCTAAGAAAATTCTCCTATTCAAAGGCTCAGAATATTCTCAGAAGCACTTCTGGAAATCACTTGGGAAAGGCTATGTGCTATGCTGGTAACTTTGTTTTGAAAAGAGTACACCTATTGAAAAAAACTTGTGAGACTATTTTGCAGAGATAGCAGAGAATTATGGACCATCAGCCTAAATAATAAGGATGCCATGCTCCAACCTGAGGAAAGCATGCATTCCCAGCAAAATCTTCATTGTCAATACGTGAGTAGTAAAAAGAAAAGCAAGCTCTACAAAATAGAGATTTGCAGTTTTATGTACAACTCTCTCTCTCTCTCTCTTTCTGTATATGGAAGTGTTCATTTTAGCTGATGTTTGTTATGTTCAGAATAAAAACATTGGAGAGAAAAACTAAACAAAAGCAAAGGATTTTAACAGAAGAAAAGATAATTTCATTCTGCATGATGATAGACGATACTTCAAGATGATCAAGAAAATCAGTATATCTTTGGGAAACCATATGACAGACTGTGCTTTTAGTTATAAATGGGATGTACTCTATTATGGGAAAGAACAGACTATATTGAATATCATTAAAAAAATTAAAGGTGTTTTTGCAGCAGCTATATGAGGAACCTGTAATAGAGTAGCAATAAGAAAGGTGTGCAGAGGATGCAGTGAAGGATGGCTCAGTAGTGATGAGGCTGGGATGAGGGAAGGCAAAGAATGAAAAGCTTTAAGTGATGGATCATAGCTGTGGCTTTATGAAAAACAGCAGCATCACATAGAACAATTTGGTAGTCATCTATTCAGAAGATGACTTGTTGCGAGAAAGAAGGGTTAAATGTCAGTGAAATGAAGAAGCAGTTGTGAAATGTGATAGGTCCAGAAGGGCCAAGTTCTCCAAGATAAGAGAGAGAGATAGAAACCCAGGTTGATCCTTCTTGGCAATTTAAGAATGGGGCTGGTGATCTTATCCTCCAACATCAATACCTAAAAAAGTCTGTGGTTTCACTGATGTGAACACTCCTTCCACTCACAGATAAGATACAATACATGATATGCTACACTACACTACAATACAACACGGTACATCAAACATTTATTAAGCATTGCAGAACACTATAGTAGGGGATTAAATAGTGTTTATATAAGACATTGTTCCAGTCCCAAATACCAGACCTCTTAGAAGCATGTCCTTTTATGAAACAATGTAGTGAATAAAAGTCACCTGATCATTATCCTTATGGTTATGAGCCTTTTTAAAAAACATATATAGGCTCACCTTTGTTAAAAAAAACAATCTTGCTATTTGTCTTATATTTGTTTCCAAAAGTTCTGCATCCTTTTCCTAAATTCACAATGGTTGGTGTTCTTCTGGGTTTTAGCCTTAGAACTTTTATTTATATATTAGAAGTTCTTAACCTGGGGTGGGCAAACTTCTCAATTCTTTCAATAACTGTATTTAATAGCTAATAATGATAGTGATAATAGTAATAATGACAATGATGATTAGCATTTATGCAGTGGTAAGCAGCAAAATTCTTTTTTTTCCTTTTTTTTTCTTTCAGTTTTGCAGGGGGCAGGGAAGGCAGGGCAATTGGGGTTAAGTGACTTGCCTAAGGTCACATGGCTAGTAAGTGTTAAGTGTCTGAGGCTGCATCTGAACTCAGGTCCTCCTGACTACAGGGCTGGCACTCCACTCACTGCGCCACCTAGCCACCCCCCCCATTTTTTTTCACAAGAAGTTATGTTTATTAAATAAAACAGATTCAAAACCATACATAGCAAAATTCCCCAACCTTAAATTCATGGCCATTTGCACATACTGGTTTTTGACTGGATGTAAAGAGGCTTAGATTAGTTATCCCTCAAATGAAACCACTCATAATGGAGATGGTTCTTATACATCCTTCTTTGTCAACAATTCTTTTCTGGGACTAAAAACTTAGCAATTGTCTTCCATGGGTGGCCTCAGCTTTAACGTGGTCAGTTGTGTAAATAGTTGATGTTTCCTGAGGAATCAGTTCTAAACATGATAGCTCTTTATCATCAGCCAAGTCATAATAATTGCAGTTCTCAAACAGTTAAATCTGTGATAGAATTTTTAAAAGTCAGCTATCACAATGAGATAAGACATATCCACTCTTGGAATGAAAGGTTCCAAACCATACTGTCTCAAACTCCTGTTCAATGTTTCTGTCACATCCTGTAACATTTCTAGGTCTGGTTTCTGACTCTTTTCCTGCATCTCAGTCATTGTATCTGTTAAGAATGTTATTTGGCTGGCCCTCTTGGACACCCACTCCTTTTTTATTTTACATTCCTGGATAGCCTCTGTCTTCTTGAGCTTCTGATAAAGCTCATTGAATTTCTCCTTTATCTTTTCTAGAATAAGTTCCTCCTTTTTCGATTTCTTCTCCTTCCCCTTCATGTATTTAAGTGCTTCCTGAAATTTTTTGTCCAATGTTTTTCTGGACACATCTCTGTAGTCACTGCATTCTGCAACTCATGACAGAGGTCTCTCTTTCTCTGCACATTTTTGGAATTTCTGAAGTTTTTTAGGTGGTCATCCAAGAATGACACATATGCCTCTATGTCTTTCCTGTATCGCAGAGCAGTGACAGCAATTGCCCAATGTGTGTGATATCTGTGCTCCTCTGATTTAGAACAGGTCACACACAGTACAGTTTTGTTCCAATCACAGAACTCCTTCTATTCTTCCTGGTGTATCTCACACATGCCTTCCCCTTCAGGGGGTATGACAATGCCACGTTGAAGAGTTTTCAGGTGGAAGAATTCCCAGCATGAAGTGCTGCATGAAGATAAAGAGGATCTCTTCCAGAAGCAATGCATGCAAATTTTATGTCCACTATCAAAGGTAACTGACAGTGATTTCGTTGCGGCAGTGAACACAGACAAACCCTTCAACATCAATACAAAATATCCTTAAAAGGTTATCCTCCGGGGGGTGGCCAGGTAGCACAGCGAGTAAGAGCACCGGCTCCAGTGTTGGGACGACCTGGAGCTCGAATCCCGGGCTCAGACACTCAGCACCACACCCAGAAATAATAATAACTGGCCGTGTAACCTTGAGCAAGTTACTTAACCCCGATTGCTTAATTTAAAAAAAAAAAAAGTTTATCCTCCTCTCAGGATTTCAGCTGGAAACATTTTGGGTCAGAGCAAGCACAGCAGGAAGCAAATTCCTTACAAATATTATCTTATTTTAACTTTACAATTCTAGGAGGTAGGTGCTATTAGTAGCTCCATTTTACAGATAAAGAAACTAAGGCATGGAAGTTGAATGATTTGCCCAAGGTTACATAGTCAGTAAGTGTTTGCTACCATATTTGAACTCAGATCTCCTTGACTCCAGGTCCAATGTTCTATCCATGGTCACACCTAATTTAAAGTTAAAATCAATTAATTATAAATTTTACCAAATGAGAAAATAATTTCAAAGTGCTTAGCACAGTGCCTGCATGTAGTAGATGCTATATAAATGCTTATTCCCTTCTCTCTTGCTTCTTTCAAGGTGTGATCAGTTTATACTGGTAGCCTAGCTATTTTGTTTTCTTTATTTTAAAATATTATTTTGAAAAATGATCCATAGGCTTCAGCAAACTTCCAAAGTGGGTCATCACATGTACAAAATTAAATATTCTTGATCTATACTCTTGTCCTCAGCAATCTCATTCACTCCCTAAACCTCCTTGATCATAGAAAACGACTTACAAATATCTATATATCTATATCTATATTTATAGCTATATCTATGTGTAAATTTATATCTATCTCTGACTTCTCTTTGGGGCACTACATTCTCATATCTACCTAGATGTAGCAAGGACATCTCAAAATGCTCCAGTTTGGGATTATAATATTTCTCAAAAACGTTCCAACTAAATTCACTCAGTCTCCCATGTTGGTGACATCTTTGGTAACTTTGATTCTTCTATCTTCCATTTCATACCTAAATTACCAAAAATCCTATCTCTTCTACTTTTTTGAAGTTCTCTTCTTAATAGCCATACCATCACTCACCTGGATTTTCATTCGGTCTTTGGACTGCTGCTGGGCTAATCTCCTTATTTATAGGTGTTATTTATAGGTTTGGTCACACCACTCTTCTGTTTAATACTCGTTAGTACATCCCTATTATTTAATGAGAAAATTTCAAACTCTTTTGCCATGAATTCAAAGCTTTCCAAAATCTGGCTGCATATTTACTTTCTAGTCTTATCTGAAATATTCTACCTCATACTTTATATTCCAGGCAAACTAAAAATAAAATGAAATAAAAAATCTATGTCCTCAAACATACCTTATAACATTTTCATATTTTCCTGTCTTTGCTTATTTTCCCTCTATAACTGGACCAACCTTCTCCTTTACTGCTTTTACCCAACAGAGTCTTTGAAGTCATATTTGACTCTTCATTCTCACTATCAAGATTTCCAACTATATTATTTCTATCTTAATAACATCTTTCTCTCTACTTACACAGCTACTACTCATTATACACCCTCATTCCCTTGGGCCTGGACTATAGCAAAACCTTCCATATTGTATTGTGTTTTCAATACATCCTTCTCACAGCTTTGAAAATGATATTCCTAAAGCAGATCTGACTAGGGAACTTTCATATTTTTAAATAGTCAATGTCACCCTAATTCCTTGAAGATAAAATATAAACTTCTTAGCCAAGCTTATGGATCTCTCCACGATATGGATTGCACTCTCTAACTTTTCCAGTCTTATTTCATACAATTTCCTTTCAAATAACCTCCATGCTAGTCAAACTAGCTTTCTAGCTTTTCCCTATATTTTACCTCCTAATTACCTCTCTGCCTTTACAAAGATGTTTTCCCACATCTAGAGTTCAGTCTCCCCACCTCTGCCTCCTAGAATTCCTATCTTCCTTCAAAGTGCACCTTCTATATGTGACTTTCTGGGTCTCCCCATATTACAAGTTATTAGTGTTATATACTTCTTCATCACATTGTATTGATATGCATATAAATTATTTCTGTATAATTGGATTTACTTATCTGTATAATTTTAATTTCCCCTTTAGAATATAAGCTTGTTGAATGCAAATATTTTTTGACTTTTTGCCTTTATATACCTACAGCTGGGGTGGGGAACTTGTGGCCTCAAGGCCACATGTGGCCCTCTAGATCCTAAAGAGTGGCCCTTTGACTGACTCCAAACTTCATAGAAAAAATTCACTCAATAAAAGGATTTGTTCTGTAAATCTTGGACTCAATCAAAAGGCCACGTCTAAGGACCTAAAAGGCCACGTATGACCTTGAGGTCACAGGTTCCCCACCCCTGGCCTAGAGTCTAGCAAAATACCTTGAACATGAGTGTGATTGTAGAAATGAATTGAAATGGTATCTTTCAAACACTTTAATTAACATCTAACTGTAGTATATCTATATTTCTAACCTGAGGGTGAAGAGCAACATTTCTATGCAAAATCAGAGAATTTGCTTTATTAAGACCAGTTTATTCTTCCTCCCTTTCTAGTCCTGATGTTACCAAATGAACAAGATGAAAGATGCAAGCTGATCAAAATGAAATGTTATGTTGTGATTTTTATGAGAAAGGCCAAAAGATGAATGTAAATAAGAAATAAATGAGAAAGCTGAACATATGGTGAGATGCACTCAAAAACATTCTTCTTTAAGAAAATAAAAACTAGTATTCTGGGAAATTACAGAGTTGGAAAATTTATATTTAGATCCATCACTTAGGAAGTTCTATCCTATAGCATATGTGGCCAAGATCCCTTCCCCTCTCTAATTTCTTCCTGGGTCAACATCTAGTATCTGGCCATAGGGGTCTTTCAGAAAGCATGTTCCTTTTCAGGTTTCTGTCAGTGTGTATGTTTGGTTTTTGGTTTCTTTTGAGGGGTCAAAGGGGCAAGCTAGAGAGATTTTTGAACAATGGTGAGCCCTGAATAGATTTATTTACTAGATATTTGTGATCTTAGTAAGAATTTTACTCAGTTGAACTAATGGATTAAATTCTTAGATATGCACAAGTTTAAAGTCCCTTCTTGAGCCTCATAGCAAAGGGAGCTTAGAGAATAAAAAGTACCCTCAACAAAATATTTTCATAAAATACATATGTATGGTTGTGTATATATATATATATGTATACTCACATATATGCATATATATATACACACTGAGATATATGGATATGTAGGTATGTATAAATATACATACACATATATATGTATAAGTATACATGTCTGTGTATATTTGCAGGGAAAAATGCTGAATGCATTTAAGTTAGTAGTCTTGTCATTTTGGGTTCTGATTAAGGTGTGAAGCAGCTTGAAAGTGCTTAATCACTTACTACTATACAAGTTCTGCTGTTACAGAAACATCATTTCCTTTTACAGAGTGACTGAGATAGGGAATATACTTGATTTGCATTTGGCATCTGTCAACCAACCCCAACCTCTAAACAACAGATGACTATCCCAGAAATATAAAGGAGAAAATACTTGGTTAGATTGTTTTGACTAAAAGCAATATTTTTAAATCTATGAATTTGGTCAAGGCTGAAAATGAATATTCTTGGCATTCAATCATTCACTCAACTATATTTTCGCCCTACATTCAAAACATTTTCAGGCTGTTATATAGACAGAGCTGAAGATTTCCGTGGAAACCAAACTAGAAGGAACTAGGAAAAGGGTAGGGGGGAAGGTAAGTTTATAGTAAATGTCTTTTGGGCCTGCTGCCTGACTTTCATTAAGCCCACCCAGATTTATTTTAGACACTGGGCACATGGACCAGGGCTTATTTTCATGGTTGTCACATAACATATGGTTAGAGGAAACACATGTAGTTCACTGCCAAAAATCAAGGAGAAATAACTTTGTGCAGATGTAATATCCTACAATATCCTCTAACTCAATTTATAATCATATGGGTTCATGCCAGTTGTGCCTTCTGTGCCAAGATATTTCAAGATTTCTTTTTAATATCCATTTTTATCAATTCTACAAACACAATTTCATTCAGTTTCTATAAATAATTTATTCAAGTAATATTTTTAAAATGCAGAATAATTTATATATGGTGACAGGGATTTTTGTTGCTATTATGATTTTTGAAAATTACATAAAGAATTTTCTGTGTTATGAGCTTTGGTTGAACAATTTATACATGATATTTTTGTTTCTCAAGATGTTAAAAGGATAAAATGAGATTAGTGCTTCATGAAGGCTAACTATGATTGTTGTTGCTTTTGGTGTTACTATTATTGTTAAGTGATTAGAAGAAACCTGAAGACTATTGGACAGGAAAGGGTAGAATACATAGCTACATGTTTTTCAAAAGTCACATGAACAGGCTATTGTAGTGTAATAGATACTAATGAATTTTTCAAAATGTATTTCTTATATTGAGGGAATGCTTAAAGATCACCTTTAGTATTGTAGCAATAATTATTTTTGATACTGTGCTGGACCTGTGAGCTTATTGATGTGGGTACTTCATTCAATGATGTACCAGTCAGATAATATATCATCTAAATGGTCTGGTTAAGCCTAATCTACAGTAGAACTACCTGCAGTCCTGAAGTATATCACATACTTTGCCTATTATTTGTTTTTTTTTCTTTGAAATATTTGTTTTTCCTCTCTCTCTTTTTGTCTTTCTAATGTAAAACAAATAGGTCATCTCTTTTACTTTTTAGTATTAATTGAGCTTTAAGGATTATTCAATTTCACAGAATTTTTCTTATTTTTTTTGTTTTTACGCCACTTTTATTTACAAATATATCCTTCTCTTCTGCTCTACCTGTAGTACAATCCACTAACACAAAGAAGAAAAAAAACCACAGGAAAAAAACTGCCAAGCAAAATTAGGTGAAATGTCAACTGAGTCTGATTGTACATCCAATGTGTCATACCCATAATCTCTCTCTCTCTCTCTCTCTCTCTCTCTCTCTCTCTCCCTTTCCCCTGTAAAAAGGAAGAGAGAGTATTTCTTCATCCTATTTGGTGGGGATTAAGCTTGGTCATTTTCATTACACAGTGATTAATTTCTAGGTTTGTATTCTTTCCATTTAATTGTTACAGTCAATGCATATATTTTTACAGGTTTTTTTAGTTCACTTTGCATCATTTCGTATAACTTTCAAAGCCTCTCAGAATTCTGCATATTTATAATGTTTGCAGCATAGAACTACTTTATTACATTCATGAAACATTGTTTGGTCATTTCCCAATTGATCTTCATAGACTTTGAGTCCTAATCTTTGCTTCAACAAATGGTATCTACATACATTTATTACATGCCCATTGTGCCAAATACTAAATGAGATACGTTATTTGGACAAGATATATATATATATATATGTATACATATATATATATATGTATACATATATAATAAAGGCATAATAGGGACACAGAAATTTAGTTCTGTGTGACATCAGAAAAGGAGTATTTGCAAATTTTCTAATTTTTTCTAGCTTTGTCTTACAATTTTTCAAGAACTTGAATGTCAGACTAAATAGCTTTAAAACTGTCGATAATACCCAGTATCTGAAGGACTCTAATATAAAAAGAGATTGGAATTATTATATTTGATCCCAAACATCTGAACTAGGAGCAATAGGTGAAAGTTGAATAGAGACTAATTTAGGGTTCTTGAAGGAAAGAATTCCTAAAAAATTAGAAGCTTTCCAAATATGAAATGAGCTTCTGCAAGACAGAGTGACTTCCCCCTAAGTAAAGGTATTCAGGTTGAAACTAGATGACCACTTATTTTCTGAATGGGGTTGTTTAGGTATAGGTTGATCTAGGTCAGGGGTGGGGAACCTATGGTCTTGAGGCCACATGTGGCCCTGTAAGTCCTCAAGTATGGCCCTTTGACTTCACAGTGAAGTTTGGATTCAGTGAAAGGGCCATACTTGAGGATCTAGAGGGCCACATGTGACCTCAAGGTTGCAGGTTCCCCACCCCTGGTATAGGTGGTATGTCAGTTCCCATCCAACTCTGAAATTCTATGACTCCAGTGTGATACTGTAATTCCTAGCTTAGAACCAAATCCAAGAGTTAAGGTGTAGTCTAAAATGAAAGAGTACTACAGGTATATCACTCCCCATGATCTGGATACTATGTTTCTAATACAGACTCACAGATCACCACTTTTCAGGAGCTCAGTTGAGAAGAGCTTAACCTATTTATTTTCCTTTGATTATTTTCCTTTTTTTTTGCATTTTGGAGGGCAGTTGGGGTTAAGTGACTTGCTCGAGGTCACATGGCTAGTTTTTGTGTTAAGTGTCTGAGGCTGGATTTGAACTCAAGTCCTCCTGACTCCAGGGCTGGTGCTGTATTCATTGCACCACCTAGCCACCTCTGATTATTTTCCTTAAATTATCATTTTGGACATCTCAAATCCTGAAATAGATCAACCCACAAAATACCTTTCATACTCATGAACTCCCCTTCTCCCTCTCTCCTCTCTCTTCCTTTCCTCTGTCTCTCTTCCATGTCCCCAACCCAAGATCTATGTATGCACAAGCACTAAAATAATTTTATTTTCCTGTCCATATATATCTGGAATATGTGATCCTATCAGTGTTGTGCAGATGACAGCTAAGTTAGCTGTCTACCATTCTTTTTGTTTTTTCCCATCAAGACAAGGATTCATACATTTTGGAGGTGATGCTGCTTATGGTCTCTTCAACAATACCTATTGATTTGACATAAAATATCAAATTACTTCTGAGAGAATGGAAATAAGTATATAGTTAAGATAAGCATTATATAATGGAAATCACAGAGATTCACCAACTTATTATGATGCACCTTATTTGATATTGGACAGATAATTCACTAAACCTCCTCGACCTCAGTTTCCTCACTTGAAAAATGAAGTTGTTAGACTAGATGCTCTCTGAGGTTCCTTCCAGCCATGGGTCTCTGTTTATATGACAAAACGCTACTCAGATATTATAACTAATCTCATATCCTTATTAGTGTAAAAATGTAGTCTCACTTGTTTCATTTCACAGAATGACTATTTTGATCAGCTATCATCCAACAAATCTATATAGCATATTAGAACAACTTATCTAACAGGTTATTTAACAATAGTCAGTGGCCTGGTTTCTAAGTTAGTTCTTCCAGTGTTATACAGAAGTAGAAAGTCTCTTACTTTGGAATTCACAATTGGAATGATCAACCTTTGGATAAATATTTTACACATTTCCTTCATTTTCTATGCAAAAGTATAATGATCAATCATTCCCTGTAATAGTATGCTGCATTTGAAATGAATGTGCTTATAAATATTATAAGAAACACATGTTAAATCATGTAAAATAAAAGTCCTGCTGGCCTTTGAATGCCTAAGTTGCATAGTAACAAATATTGCTTCTGAATAAAAGTACATGTCTCAGTAGGAAATTTGACATATGGGTACAAGTGATTTGAGAATTAATGAGTGGACAGAAACCTACAAAGGACATTATACGCATACTGCATCTTTCATATTTAGTGTGTAACAGGAGGTTCTGTATTCAATTTCATTCAGGGATGCAGAGCTGAAGTTTTGGAGTTGTTTTTCTTTGCATTTGTCCCGAGAAAGCTAGGTGGTACAGCCACTGAACCTGGAGTCAGAAAGTTGTTGAATTTTTCAGTCATATCTGACTCTTTGTGATCCTATTTGGGGTTTTCTTGACAAAGATACTAGAGTGGTTTGCTATTTCCTTCTCCAGCTCATTTTACAGATGAAGAGAGTGAAGCAAAGAGGGTTAAGTGACATGCCCAGGGTCATAGAGTTAGTAAATGTCTGAGATCAAACTGGAACTCAGGAAGATCTAAGTTCAAATCCAACATCAGATACTTATTTGCTGTGTGAGTGACCTGGGTAAGTCACTTAACCTCAATTTCTTCAGCCGTAATGAGGACAAAAACAAAACCTACATGCCAGGTTTGTTGTCAGGATCAAATGAGAAAATATTTATAAATTGCTTAATATAATGTCTGGCACATAGTAGATACCATATAGATGTTTCTTCCCTTACCCTTCTACAACTTTCTCTCTGCCATATCTCATATTAAGTCACTCACAAAGTGTTCTCCATTCCTTCATCTGTCCCTGCCATTCGATTTCATTTTTTTGACAACTGTCTCTACCACTCAGCACAATTCCTGTCATATTTCATTAATCAATAAATCAGTGAAAAAGCATTTAATAAATACTTACTATGTGCTTAAAGTTAGCCATTGGCCATGGGAAAACTTTAAAAAGAAAACTGTCCTCTAATCCAGGAAGTCCTGGTTCAAGTTCTATCCTGCCACATAAATGCTATGTAATCCTGGGAAGTCATTTAACCTCTCAGTATCCTAGGCCACTCTCCAAGAGAGTAAGTTGCAGAGAAGACGCCAATCTCCTTAGGTAGAAGGAGTTTCCTTCAGTGGGAGTTTTCTAGATGAATAAAATAACAGGTTCAGTTCATATTCTCTTATATACCAAATACTGTGCTTCATTACTGCATTATTATTGTACCATTCCAGAATGTGCTGTAATGAGCAGTATCAGTTATTTCGTCATTATAGACTACCACTCTAAGTATAGTAATCCCATCCCCAAGCCATCAACAACTTAGTAGATAAGTTATTAGAAGCATTTCCAGCTTGGTAGTACCAGACAGAGTGCACTGTCTTATTTTTCAAGAAATAGCACATGAGTGAGTAAGAGCACCGGTCCTAGAGTCGGGGGACCTGGGATCAGTTCTGACCTCAGATACTTGGCACCCACACAAAATAACTGGCCTTGTAACCTTGAGCAAGTTACTTAACCCCCATTGCTTAAAAAAAAGAAATAGCACATGAAAAAATAAAAAGGTATCAGAGAAGAACTTAGTAATGGAATATATCAAAGCATTGTTGTATTAAAAGGAAAAAAAATAAAAAGGACTAACAAAAATTCCATATGCCATTTACCATACAAATACTATACTAAAGGCCCAAAGTCCTACAATGAAAATTGACCACTGTCACAATTCCAGCAAAATTAAAAGGAGGTTCCTCATACTTCACATTATGACTATCAGGGTCAGGACCCTCCACAGCACCTACTTTGATATCAGCACTATTGATTTCTAACTATAGTATTTGACAAACATTTATTATTTACCTGCTTTGCAATAGCTGCTGGGCTAAGTGCAGTGTTAATTTGCTCTCTATTACATCGTCTTCTGTTACCTTCAGCTGATGAATCTCCTTGGCTGGTATAAGGGAAGGCTGTGATTTTCCATACTTTTCTGACAAAGGAAGTAAGCTCTTTATAGTAGAAATTACGGTTCTAGAAATATTACCCTAAAAATGGTATGACCTCTCTTCTTTAGAGATCCACTCTCATTCACCCATTTATAGGAAAGGCATTGGCTAATACAGAGCCTTTTGCTTCAATATTTTGTTGATTCTTTGCTCTTACCAATGTAATACTCCAATACTGAAAATAATACCCTGCTTATACCTATATGCACTGTTCTTCTAATATATATGTATGCACATATGTAAATACATATAGCTACATAACTAATATAGCTAATTTTGCAAGCATATGTGACATTGACTTCCTTACTACTTCTAATCATTCACTATGTCATACAATCTTATACTCACTTACCACTCATTTTCCCTTTCCCCTTTGGGTCACTTAACACTTTGATTCTCTGACATTATGACATTCTAAGAATTTCACTTATAGTGCTATAGGGATAGAATTTTGTACAGTCAATACCTTGGGATGATTGAAAGGGCTATACAATTTCCCAAATGTGAAATCAGCTGAGTCTCCTCTTCCTCTAATTTGCAGTCAATCTGTAATCTAAAATTCATCCCATCATTGATATTATCATTTCTTGAGAGAATGGTTGGGTAACCCTCCTATAACAGGCTCCTCTTTATTTGTCTTCAAGCTGTCTAGGCACCCCAATTTTCTTCCATTTTACTCTCCTTGGTGTCTAAAGATTAGTCAATTTATCTCAGATTAGAGTCAGCTAACAAAATACACATGAGTTTAGAACTTGCTTTCAATTTCCTAGGCATTCTTAGTGTTAAGAGGTAAGAGGAGTGACAATTTAAATTTAGAAACTTTTCCATTATAGTCTAAGATATAGTGCTGTATTTAAGAATTTTGTTCTCAGACATTTGAAACACATTCGATCCTATGCCCTCCTATCCCTTTTCCAGACTTCTAGATTTCAAATACATGTCTTCAATACTCTCTCATCCTGGAACTCTCTTCAGTACCTACGGCTTTCTTGTCCTGAAACATCTAAACACCCCTGAGGACTTTTAAACCCTCAATATCCTTCTGTAAGTCTCCAGTACTGAGTTCCCCCTCGAGACTTCATTTTATGAAGGAGTCCAAGCCAGCCTTTATTCTCCTCCCAACCCTGTTTTTTATTTCCTAATTTCCAAATGAAGAATTTCAAAGTTAATTATTGCCACTAAAGTAAAAAAAAATACAGAAACTGTTAAACAGAAAATTTGGAAAGATAATTTTTTGGGAAGTAGTAGTTTTATCTTCACTGAAAACCTTCAAGTAGAGACTATGAATAGCCAAATACTTAGGATATTCTAGATGGAATACTTGCTCACTTGTAGGTTGAAATATTTGTGTCCTCTAAGCTTCCTTCCAACGATGAGACTGATTCTGTGAATCTATAGAATGCAAAAATTCCATAGTTGTAGTCTTACTAAAAATAAAGCAAAACAAAAAGTTAACTGATTTAAGGACAAAGAGGTAAAACATAAAAATAAGTTCCTTCAGGATCTTAAAACGAGGTTTGGGGGTCTTAATATCTGTAAGGTAGTCTCTCAGTAATAATCTGTTATAAATCATCCCTCCCTCCCTAGTTGATCTCTCCAAGTTCTTCATTAGGCAGTTTCACAAAACAGTTAGGTAATCTTACACATCAGAAGATCATAAACTTTGAGTGAAAGGAACTTTGGAGATCATATTGTCCAGGAGTTATTAACCTGGGGTATGTGAGATTACTCTGCTCAGGACTGCCATGCCAGTATGAGTCTGAACTTAGACCCAAATCTTCCTGATGTTGATGTTTGGTATCCGTTAATTACTCCAGAGATTCATAACCTTGGGTAAATGACACAATTAGGTGCCATAAGGCATTGAGTTCCTGGTCCCAATTCAGAAAGAACACAGATTAGCCTCAGAAACTTACTAGCCTCAGAAACTAACTTCAAATCCTGTCTCTGACACATACTGGCTACATGACTCTGGGCAAGTCATTTAACCTCTCTTTGCCTTAGTTTCCTCAACTATAAAATGGAGATTAATAATAGTACCTACATCTCTAGGTTGTTGTGGAGATCAAATTAGAAATTTGTAAAGAATTTAGTAGTATAATGCCTAGCATAAAAGGCACTTGATAAATGGTTTTTCTCCTTTCTTTCATATTTTGATCATTGTTTTCCATTATATTTCATTTTCCCATTTAACTCTCTATGTTTTACATTGTGCATTTAATAATGTTATTCTGATTGGATTCTGTAGGCTTCATCAGACTGCCAAAGTGGTCCCTGACTCACACAAAAAATTAAGGACCCTTGAACTAGTCCAACACCAAACAGATTACAGATTTGAGGTAACTTGATCAAGATTACAAAGGTAAGAAATTGCAGTCAGGATTTCATTCACATACACTTCATATGTGTGTATGTGTACAAACACATACATGTACACCCATATACCTATGTATATGTGTATATATATATATTTAAGGGTATGTGTGTATGTCATTGAGCATAATGTAAAAGTATTATCCTTTCAGTCTAAAATCTGGGTTCATATATTAACTCTGCTATTTATTAATATTACTACTAATATCTAACATTTATATAACACTTTAAGGTATGCACAGTGGTTCACAAATAGTATCTCATTTTATCTTCACTATAATCCTAGGAGGTGGGTGCTTTTATCATCTTCCTTTAAGAGATGTGGTAACTAAGTTAGAGGTTTAGTGAATTACCCAGGTTCACAAAACCAGTAAGAGTATGAGGACAGATATGAATTCAGGTCTTTCTGGCTCCAAGTCTCGCTTTGTTTCTACTGTGTTGCCTAGCTGCTTACCAGCTGGGTAAACTGAGATAAGCCATTTGGTTTCTGAAACGCGGGTTCTTCATCTGTAAAATGGAGTCAATCACTATTGCACTATATACCTCACTGGTTTGTTGTGAGGAATTATCAAAACTTATAAACTTTAAAGTGCTATCTAAATTATCAGGAAGATGCCCAAGGAGAGAAAGCAATCTGAACAAAGATGGGAAATGCAGATGTGTTGGTAAACAGAAAAAAAAGACCACAGGATCAAAGGATTATATATAGACAGATTTGGAAGGGAATTTAGAAACCATCTAGTATAGTTTCTTCTTCTTATGGATGAGAAACTGAGGCCTACTGAGCTTACTTAAGCTGCCCTATGACAAACAGGTTGCAAACAGAAGAACTGTGGTTTAAATATATCTATGATCGTATATATCTTTAACAATCCACTTTGAACTCATGTTACAATTAGGGCATATGAGCCTTAAAGTTTCCTCACAATGACCCTGTGTGGTCAGTAGTAGAAATATTATTATATTGCCCATATTCATTTAGACTTCTGACTTCATTGATGTCAGGAGTTCCCAATGAGGACCAATTTACCAACTGATCTGCAAATGATTGTCTTAGGGAATTGTTGGGAGACCTGAGAGATTAAAGACTTGCCCAGAGTCATGTAGCCAGTATGTGTCAGAGACAGGATTTGAATCCAGTTAATTCAAAGCCTATGAAGTTTGGGGTCTCTATCTATCTATCTATCTATCTATCTATCTATCTATCTATCTATCTATCTATCTATCTATCTATCTATCTATCTATCATCTATCTATCTATATCTATCTATCTAGATTTGATGGATATATT
Organism: Petaurus breviceps papuanus; assembly: GCF_028583685.1. Classification (NCBI taxonomy): domain Eukaryota; kingdom Metazoa; phylum Chordata; class Mammalia; order Diprotodontia; family Petauridae; genus Petaurus; species Petaurus breviceps. Next base: position 17,601,288 of record NW_027186492.1, read on the forward strand.
GACATATATATTGATTTGATGGATATATATATATATACATATACTGATTTGATGGATATATTGATGGATTTGAACCCAGTTTATTCAGATCTATGAAGTTTGGGGTCAATACACACATGTATACATATATATGAATCGGCAATGTAGTACTATTAGCATAAAAGTAAATGTACTACATGTATACCAAATAGAATACACAGTGTGAAAATCATGAATTCTCACAATATCATCAGAGGTACCCCCCCCACACACACACATACACACACACACACACAGAGTTCTATCATCTGCAGCTTAAAAGAACCTTGAAAATCTTGAGCAAAGTTCAGGAGAGAGAAATAAAGATGATTCATATGTCTACAGGGATACGTTGAAGGAACTCATATTAGTTAGACTGGAAAAAAGACAGAGGGGCAAGAAAGCATTCAAGTATAGGAACGATGATTTTATAAAGTATGGTGATCAGCTTTCTGTCTCCACTGAGAGAACAAGTCAGTGAGCTTGAAATGATGTATACTGGATACAGGTTAGCTAAAAGGAAGAGTGCTCTACCAGTATGGGCTGCTAAATACAATAATGGTAGGTTGTGAATTTCCTTCCCTGGAGGTCCTTCAGAATAGGATATAAACTCATTTGTCCAGTATAGTTTACAAGAGGACCAATCCTAAGACAGGTGGAAAGAATAGATGACCCCATGAGGTACCTTAAAAGCACTATGACTCCTAATCTTTGCTATACTCTGGAAATTTTGTTTTCTTATTTGTTAAAGGACAATGAAGGTGCATTTCAGGTAAAAAAGGGAACAGCATAAGAAGATTTTGATTCAATTTTTAAATGTGCATGAATTTTTATTAAATATAAAATGCTTTTACAGACAACTTAGAGGCTGCTATAATCTAAAATAATCATTAGTTGTTTATAATGTGCCTTTTGTTTGCTTACCAGTTCAGGTTAAGTAGTTAATACACTTAAAGATAATATTAAACAAATTATTGATAATATGGAACACTTGTTATTGTGATTCCTCATCTGCTTTCATATTGTGTGTGTGTTTAGGAAAGTTAAACCAATTGAATATTCAATTCAGAAAGTAATAAAATATAATGCAATTTTCCCCCCAAAAGGTTTTATTTACTTAGAAAAATATGCTATTCTCTGAACGCCTGCACACTTAATTTTGTTACAGTTAGTTTAAATTATACAAGAATTTTATATCACAGATTTCTGTGGCTTGTGCTAACAAAGATAAATGAAAGCAGGGATTTCAATAAAATTTTGCAAACAATTCGGTTATAGCTTGTCAAATACGCACAAGATATGAGCTCTAAGTCCTTTCATTTATGTGTCAATATTAGGAACATCACTGAATGAAAGGATGGACAACCACATACAATCTGTACACAAAAGACAACTCTTGCCTGAAGCTTTTAACTATTTCTTCTGCATTGATATTTTCTTCCCTCTGAAAAAGATTCCCTTCTCTTGAAAACATAGCTGAAGTGAACCAATATTTCCAAGTGTATAACATGCAATTCATGTCTTATTAAGAATGGTACTTTTTAAATAAAAAATTCATCTACTACTTTATATTTGTGAAGTGCTCTGTAGTCATTAATATTTCATTCCCTATAAGGTAAAGTGAGTCAAAGTGAGTGGCAGTTATTATTATCTTATCCTCTATGACTCTGTTCCTCATCTGAGAACAAATGACTGATCAAGTTTACATAACAAATCAGTGACAGAGCTGAAATTAGAAATATGATTTCTTGATTCAAGGTCCCTTGTTTCAGTTCTAAACAAAGACCTGGGGTTCAGGGGAGGGGATGAACTGACACAGGAATAACACTCAGCATTTTTAATACTAGCTGTACCAGGAGGGAAATCAAAAGAGAAAATAAATCTTGTATCAGCTAGAACATGTTAAAATAAGCTATTTTTTCTTTTTCATAGCAATATTTTATAATTTATTATGTCTATAGTTATAAAAATTACATTAATTTCATTTATTCTTTATAATAATCCCATTGATATTAAGTTGTAAAAATAGCATTATCCATATTGTATTGATGAAATAATTGGAATTAGAGAGGTTATCTGACAAAAATCAATGCTGGCTCAATGGAAGGAACAGTGAAGCTGAATTCATGACTTGAGTTTGAAAGTTAACTCTCTTACTACTACATGTGTAAACTAAGGCAAGCCACGTTACCTCTATGAGACTGGGTTTCCTCATCTCCAAAATGAAGGTGTTGGACTAGACCAGTGGTTCTCAAAGTGATTTCCAAGGAGTCCTGGGAGACCCTGACATACATGCCTTCAGAAGACGCTGAAGTTTGAGGTCAAACTATTTCCACAATAATACCAAAACATTTTAATTTCAATTATGATGTATATCAATAGATAAAACACACAAATTCAGAAGCTCCTAGAGATCACCATTAAATTTTAAAAATGTAAAACTTCCTGAAACTAAAAAGTTTGAGACTAACTGGACCAGATAACCTTTAAAATCTTTAGACTTTCATTTACACAATATTTATTAAATGCTCAATATATTAATTGTGTCATACTATGCAAAGCACTTCCCTGGGCTCTCACACTTGAAATGCTCAGATATCATTGCATGGGCAGAAATACAAGGAACAGTCATATTCACCATAAAATGGAAATAAGATCTGTGTTGTTTCTCCAACTTACCATTTACTGCATGTGATATATTGATGCCCTATCATAATATAGTATTTGAACTGAGGTCTTCTTATCCCAAAGCTAGTCTTCTTCCTACTACAGATCATTGTTATATGTGGTAGCTTGGTCAGAACATTAGTGTCTTTTGGTTCCACACAAGTGTAATAGTAAGGGAATTTAAAGATTCCCCTATATTGGCTTGGTTTTCGGATTGATTGTGTTAAAACACAGAGCTTGTGAATCCCACTTGTGGGATGGACTTGTTGACATGAAAAGAGAGGGCTGAAATGGGAGGAGCTGTGAATTTAGAGAGGCACAAGCAGAGAGAGAGGCAGGAGAATTTTTTGGAAGCAGCATCGTGGAGGCAGAGACAGAGAGGATTGCTGAGGGCCAGTTCGAATTGCCCAGGGGTTTTGAGAGCTGCTACCCAGAGCTGCCAAGGACTGAGGAGACATGGCTCTTGTGCTGGTACTTTGTCTGTCTGTTTTGATGTTGTTTGCCAGATTCATCCACTGGTGAAGGACAGTGCTGTTGTTTCAGAAGTTCTGGAACCTTGCTGTTGGTTCAGAATCCCTGAAGAAGGATTTTTTTCTTGTATATTTACAGAAATCCTGGAAGAGGGTTTTGCTAATGTTTTCAGGGATCCTAGGACTGTTCTGCAGATAGGGAATGAATTAATGAGGACACTGGCAATGTATCTTGTGGCCTTGCTAAACTTTGTATCCCCAGGAACAAAGATTGCTGAGAACTTGCCTAAGGTCAAGATGAAGAAAAGACCTCTCTTTTGGTATTAAATGCTCTGCTTAAGCTTGTTGTAACTCTGGGGTAGGTGGCCTATTCAGTTGGATAAGGGTGGGAAACTTGACTTTTCTGTGCTCTGTGACTGACCAAATGAATGTACTTTACTTATGATTGGAAACTAATCTCCATTTGAGAAAAGGGGCTTTGTTATTGACTAAATGAATGTAATGTCCAGGGGTGGAGTAGTACTTAGAAGAGGGACTTTGTGAGTGACTAAATGAATGTAATGTCCAGGGGTGGAGTAGTACTTGGAAATTATTGAATTACACTTGGTGAATGCTGTATTTTTAATTATGCTATATTTTGATTTTCTCTCTTCTTAATTTGTCACTGAATAAAATGGAGAGCAGCTATGCTGGTATTTTGAACCTTGGGAAGTTGCCTTTGCTTGGCATTACATTACAAGGCACTCTGTGATAAGTCTCTTTTCCTTTCCCTGGCACTTCTGACAGATTATAGAGAATGTAATGACCTTCTTCCCCTCAAAAGTTGGTGAAAATATACATCAAGTGAGCATCACTAGGATCACCTATTAGATGCTCTGAACTACCTTGGATTATTTTAAAGGAATATAGATGAAACAAAGCATTACAAATTAAATATTAAATTAAGAATGGATAATTGCCCTATACCATTGTATATCCAATGTGACTTATGGCAGAGATGGTGATATTAAATTTTCTATCCAAGACCACAATCCATCTAAAACCACTCCTAAAACAATGTAAAATAGTAACAGCTGAATCAAAGATCAATAAACCAGAGAGATGAGAAAAGAGAGCTTCCCTCCCTACATAAGGCAGAAAGATAAATAACCATACCATAAGCTTAGACTCTGCTATAGCCCTGAGGTCTTGATTTTCCCCTTTGTTGCAAAGGACAAGGTATAGAGAATAGAATCTCTGCCTCATTTTCCCCAACCAGAAGACTTTTCTGATCCCTGGCTCCTAATACTACTTCAGGACTACAGCAGTAGGTAGGGTCTTGGCCCAGAGATCCCATTTAGGCCTGAGAACTGCAGGAGCCAGCTAGACATGGGGGCACAGTAGAGAAGGAAAGGGGAGGGAAGGGGAGGAGAGGAGAAGGGTATGGGAGGGGAGGGGAAGAGGAGGAGAAGTGAAGGGGAGGAGGGGGGAAGGGGGAGGGGAATAAGTATATAGAAATTACTATGTGCCAAGAACAATATTAAGTACTGAAATCAGGGATTATGATGCCCCCCCTTGATATCTAGCTCTGTGGAAGAGGTTATAGCGTGTGCTAGGGATCTTCATCCAAGACTCCTAAAGAAAGGAAGGCATGGCTATTATTCAATGTCATAACCTTTCAGAAGAGAATCATAAATGGGGAATATTTCTTTCAAAAGAGAAAATTAGAAAAAAAAACAATTGTTGTTCAGTTGTAGTAGTTTTCCATTTCATTCTCCAGTTCATTTTACAATACAGAAACTAGGGAAACAAGGTTAAGTGACTTGCACAGGGTCACACAGCTAATAAGTGTCTGAGGAGACATTTGAACTCAGGTCTTCCTAACTCCAGATTTGGTACTCTATCTACCTAGCTGTCCTTGGGGAGAGAAATTAGACTAGGCCCATTTTTATAGGGGAATACTAGTAGAAAATTCATTTTACCAGTGCAGATCAATACCCTCTCTTCAACTTTTCGTCTGTTGGCACCCTAGAATGTGCTGTCTATTTTTTTTAGTTGATTACTTTTCATAAGTATAGAAAACCTATGGTGTGGTGTCACCTGTTCTGGAACTTTCAGTTTTAGAATCACCTGAATATTTAGAAGTTAAGTGACTTGTCCAGGGCCAAACAGCAAGTATTTGTCAAGAGTCAGGATATGAACACAGTTACTCCTAAGTGAGCCCTTCTTCATTTCTAGGGCAACAAGACTCAAAGGTCAGGCTCTTAAAAGTAAGTCAAAAGGGGCGGCTAGGTGGCACAGTGAGTAAAAGCGTCTGGAGGACCCAGGATCCGTTCCAGCCTCATATCCTTAACACCCACATTAAAAGAAAAAAAAAAACTGGTCGTGTAACCTTGGCCAAGTTACTTAATCCCAATTGCTTTTAAAAAAAAGTAAGTCAAAAGCTATCTCAGTTTTTTTTTTAATTCTGAGATTTTTTTTTTTACCTAGTCTAGTAGCTGTTATTGTTGTTTAGTTGTTTTGGTTGTGTATGATTCTTTGTGACCTTATTTGGGGTTACCTTGGCAAACATAGTGAAGTGGTTTGACTTTTCCTTCTCCAGATCATTTTATAGGTGAGGAAATAAGCACAAAAATAGGTTTGGTGACATGCTCAGAATGATTTGGCATGACTGGGATAGAAGTGGGAATAGAAGCCATAACTTCCTATCTCTTCATTCAGTGCTCTTTCCATTACAGCACACAATCAATTTGAGGGAAAGAGGATTAAGTGACTTGTCCAGGGTCACACAGCTAGTAAATGTCTGACTCTAGATTTGAACTCAGAAAAAGGAGTCTTCCTGACCCCAGACTTGGCACTCTGTCCACTGAACCACCTAGCTGCCCTGGCACCCTTTAAGCTACTAAGAACATTTCCTGCAAATTTCCAGCCACATTGAATCATTCTGAGCATGTCACTAAACCTAGTTTTGTGCTTATTTCCTTACTTGTAAAATAAGGATAATAGAAGAAAATTAAAACCAGTACTGCAGTGTGTAGTATAACTCTCATTGTTCAGATTAAACAAACAAAAAAACAGAGACCAAGGAAAATTAAGTGATTTACCCATAAGGGAAGTTAAGTGATTTACCCATGATCCTAGAGCTAGTTACTGGCAAAGCTAGAACCTGATGACCTTCTTTGACTCTAATTCCTATGTTGTTGTTGTTGTTTTTCTCAACTATTACCACATTACCTTCTTCTTTCCATCCTGCCTGCCTACCAACTTCATAGGACTTGTGGGAGAATCAAATGAAACAGATGTGAAAGCAATTTAAAGTCAGTGATGTTAATATTGTCAAGACTTCTTTGGAACTAATTTAAAAATTCTTTTTGTCAGAGTGGAGATCCATTCATGACGATAGATAGCAAAGATCCATCATAAATCTGAAATGGGTAGACAGCTGAATCAATTCTTAAACTCTTTTCACAAGAAATATAAGTGCTATGCCATTAGAAATGTGAGTACTGTATAAAACGTAAAACTTAGAAAGGAAAAGTGCTTGTAAAGCGGCTAGAGTAGGAATCTAGTTTTGGACCTTATTTAAACATGATAAAAATCATTAGTCTTATCTAATTAGGAAAGAAAAGTTCTTTAAACTTTAAAATGACAAAGAGTAGAGTTTTCTGACATTTACCATCAAATCAGTCCAATTTAAATTTGTAGTAGGATAATGGAATTAATGTAAAACTATAAACCTTTAAATATTTAGAAGTAAAAAGGTATTTAAAGCAATAAAGGTAGTGAGAGTTGGAGTGAGATGAAGTACATTGTGCTAATTGAAACATTTTTGACAAAATTTAAAGATTGGTAGATGAAGATAATTATATGTCTTGTGTAGGTGTCCCACTTAGCTCAATAACTCATGTAATTGTATTTCAGAATTAAACATGTCTTAGATATAAGCATTGGACCCTTGTTTGAAAACTGGCAAAGAAATAGTACAAAAAATGGAAATGATGTGTCAATCAATCAATCAAAATGCATAGAGTATCTTCAAATGCTTTATATTTAGAGAAGAGATAATCTACAATGTAAGATGAAAGATGGGGTAATCCATAGACATCAAGAATAAGGATGCAGAGGAAATATAGTAGTGTGGGCATTATTTGGGATAATCAATAATTTTGATATTTTTAATAATAGCAAAGTTCATGCACATATGCTTTTCCTGACACTGCACTAATTCAAAACTGTGATTGATGAGATGAAATTGAATTGAGACAGTTTTCCCACATTTAGTTTTTGTCGATTGAGCCTAGAAGATTTCAGATCATAAACATTTAATTGCTCTCTTTTGTTCTGCTTTTAACTCCGTGATTGAAAAAAATGAATATTATTAACAAAGACATGTGCAAAAGTTGCATTTATTAAGGAGCATATGACTGTAAGAGATATTGCACAAGCTACTGGCATGGGGAAATGAAAAATCTCAAAGATCTTTCAAGTCCGTCATGAAGCAGGATCAGTCATAACAAAGGAAAGTGAGGTCAAAATGAAAAATAAAACCCTGTTATTTTTTTAATTGAAAAACTCTCTAGCCTTCAGAAAACCATGAAAAATCATCAGAAAGGCCTGGCACCTGGAAGAGTTGCTAATGATTCCTTTACAGTGTATTATAAGCATTTTAAATTTGGAAGAATAATGAGAAGAGAACAGAGAGGCAGACAGACAGAGAAATAGGGACCGAGACAGAGAGACAGAGAAAGAGACAAAGATAGGGACAGGGACAGAGAAACAGAGACAGAATTACAGAGGCAGATAAAATATGTGTGTTTGTGTTTGTGTAGATATCTCCTTATTGTATCAAAATGAATTGGGGGCACAGGATTGTGAATATACAGTCCTTAGAGAATACTCAGATTTATCCTTCCTGGTAAATAAAAGATGCCCAGTTATTCCTTGCTGGTTCTAATCCAACAAGTGGAACATTGGAAATCTATTTCTATCCATATGTGACTGGGGAACTAGTACTGTGTGATAATGAAATGTCTTCTAATTGGCTGTAGAATGAGAAGAGTCAATGACTCGGTAGATTCTGAGCTGGACTTAGTTTATCACATGCAAAAGGGATAATTTTTCAGAGGCTGTAAGGAGGTACCTTTTTTTTTCTCTCTCTCTCTCTGTGAGGAGAGAACTATTGTGAGCTTCTGGGTCATGGCAACAAGCTATCATGGCAGCCAACATGATGCCTCTCCTTCCTTTGTGTTTGTCCTTTTATGTTAGTTGAATGAGAATGTAGTGATGGAATTACCCATGCAATGACATTATGAATTTGGAATATCCATGAAAGCTATCAGAGGTCTCACCGGCAATTGGAGTTGGTAGAAAAATTAACTGGAATTGGTATGTGGCTGATGACAAGAATAACCTACAGATGGAGATGGAAATTAAATCTTTTACAGCTGGTAGCAGTTTAATGGAGTGACTCTTAAATGGTTAAGGGCTGGCTTTGGACCATAGAAAGGCAGGGATACTCAGAGTACTTAGAAAACTACACCTAAAGCGAATTTCAGGTGGACTCCATGAAGGGTAAAAATGGATTCCCTGTGTTGAGTTGGGAGATGCCCCTTTGACATACACCTTCACTACATGTGTGCCTAACTATCCTTGTATTTTTTGGTTGAATCCACCCTCAGCAGAAACCTTATGTGTGCACATTGAGTGTGTGACCCCAATAATAGGAACAAGGGGTATTGTAAAACCTATTATTGCAATACTTTCTCAGTAAATCTCATTTGTAAAAGCTAACACAGTTTAAATGATTCTGATTATTGATTGTGAAGGCTCAGGAGCTTTATTTTCAGAAGTCCCAAGATCCCTGGATTACACCTAGCTAACATTTCTCTCTAGGGACGTTATCTAAAATGGTTGGAGTAGTTAAGAGTATAAACCTGGAAGGGTACTACAAGCATAAGATAATCCTGGTGGAGAATTAACTCTAGGAATAAGATCTCCGCAACTTAAAGATATAGATATCTACTTGGCGCACATAGAAATTAATGTCCAGTCACATAACCAGAAGCTATCATAGAGGAATTTTAGCCCAGGTCTTCCTAATTCCAAGGCAAGCTCTCTATCCACTACTTCAGCTTACCTCTCATATGTGTAATCTCTCTCAGTCTGTGAGAAGTAGAGTCTGTGATGATCTGCAATGATAGAAGGCATCTCCTCACAAGACATTTCTACTTATCAGAAAGAAATCACAGGTCTGGTTTGATAAAAATGTAAATAGATTTTTACAGACAGACAGACAAACAGAGAGAGAGAGATGATAGATAGATGATAGAGAGATAGATAGATAGACAGACAGATTGATGGACAGACACAGGTAGATAGACAGGAAGACTTAATAGATAGAGAGAGAGCAATAGAGAGAGAGATACACAGACAGTTATTCATCTGTTTTTCTGTTTGTCTAGAGATTCCATCAGCAGAGGAATATAAAAGAGTTAATATATTTAAATTAAGTTAGTGAATGTTCATTAATACAAAAAAAAGAGGCAAGAAAGGCTTGACATTTGTGGACTAATCAGCATGATATATAGAAGCATTGATGGGCTTTTGATAGATCTTGACTGAAAATGCCCAAGGAGACTTGGAAAAAACCCTGCATCTATTTACTTCATATTGGTTTTGAAAGCCTGTTCTCTAGCAATTTCTCAGAGTTATTATTAGTTAAATATAAAGCCTGAATTACTGAACTAAGAGGGCCATCAGACTCAGAAAGCACTATATATCATCTAACTTTTGAAAACAGGCAACCAGCCAAGGGGTTGTTATTTCAAGTTCAGTCAAGTTATATAGGATTTTATGACTGGCCGAAGAAATGAATTACTGAGGTTCATCTTTAGAGAGCATCAGTTCACTGCAGCCTTAATGTAAAAGTCAGATTTACAATTCATATCCATAAGCAAGTGTGGTAGATAGGATTTTTCCCCATTGATTGGAAACTAGAATTATTATTATAAACTGTTTCCTTCTAAAAGCTTGCATTGATGTAAGGGCCCTGATATAACCTAGGCATCAGATATTTATTTGTGTTTTACTTTCCTGGCTTCGCACGGATGTTTAAATGTATAGCTGCACAGTTATCCTCTAGTCCTGATGGATGGCCCCGCTGCAGATATGGTGCAGCTAATGAAAAGATGGCATAAACACTTACAAGTGCCATCAAGATTTATGAACCAATAAGAAAGCCTGAAATGCTAAGTAGAAAAAAAGGGCTAGTGGACCAATCCCAAGCAAATATTCCCTCTTATTTTCACTATGTGAAATAAAATGTTTTATAATGCATAAAACTTTTACCTTCAGCCTTGAATGGTAATTTTGAATGTTTATGTTTCACTGAATTTTCCTTCCATGTTTGGAAACTTCTAGTATCTTTGTGCATCTGGCTAGGTATGCCAGAGCTCTTGTCCAAGAATCATTTCTATTCCTCTTAGCCAGGATTGCATGGCACAGAACAGAGAGTAATGACCTTGAGAAAACAGAGGAGAATGTATCCACACTTCTTCTCCATAACTCCTTTCCTGCCCATCCAGGGAATGTAATATCACTTCCCATATCTCAGAGGATTTCTGAGTCTAGGAAGATGAAAATACTTCCCTGACAAAAGCAAGCCTCTCTCAGGTTGTTAGACCACTTTAAAAGTGAAGCAGAGTAACTTCCAGCTAAGGTAGTGGTGCTGTGCTAATTACAATAGTGAATAAAGTGCTAGACCTGGTACTACAAAAGTCTGAGTTCAAATTCTGTTTCAGACATTTACTAGTGCTGTTACCCTGGTTCAGTTATTTATTTAACCTCTCAGCCTGTAAAGTGGCAAAGCTAATAGTTCTGACCAGACAAGTTAGTATTTTGTATTAAATAACATAATATATAGAGAGACCTGTCAACTTTAAAGTATTAAATAAGATAATTATAGTTACTATTATTATTTATTGGAGATATCAGGATCCTTGTGCTCTAACTTTAACCCAATTTGTTGACCATATACCTTTCTGCTGCCACCCAGAATTAATCTTTCTTTTCTACTCTAGTTATACACCACCTACCCCCACCCCCCCCCCCCCACCCACACTATGGGAAAGGAATCGTAGGCCCCAAATTGCACTCAGTCTTATTGACCCCTGTTGGATCTCTGTCCCAGCCTCTTGTTGTATTTAGTATTGCAAATGACCAGTTATTTTCCAAACTCTGTGCTACATACCCTGTGGAATGTACATTCTCTGTGCTACATTTCAAACATTTACTACTCTGACTTCTCCCAGCTTCTACCCAGATAAAGCACAGTGAGTCACATGACTTTATGTAATAAAGTCCACCAAGACATAAGCTATAATTATGAAAGAGCAAAGTCAGTTTTTTGAAAACTTGAATGATATATATTTTAATGTGAAGTTTTATTTTTGCAGTATGGACTAAATGGCTCAGCCTGTCAGAATAACATTTCTTCTAGATTTTAACTTAAGAAAACTACCAAAAATATTTAGATTTTTTATTATATTTCATAGCAAGAATAGTTGACCTAAATGTATGACAAATCTTCCAGAAGTAGATAACTCTTAACTTTAACTTTTTCTGTTTTTAGGCAAAACAAAAGATAAATAGGACCCAATGATTTTTTCTCCCACAAAACCATGAAATTATTGGAATCTCAATAGGTTTGACCTCAGATGTAAAAAAATTAATCTCCTTCCTTCATTGTAGTGGTAGGTGACTAAAGTTTTGAATACTGCACATAGTTAGACACAGCCAATATGTTGGTTAACAGCTTATTTTGCTCAATATTTTCCCTCTCTCTTAAAATCTTTATTATAATTCCACCCAGGCCTTTATTTGAAGATCAAACAAACAAAAGTAACAATATTATTAAAAATATTTAAAGAAGGTTTATTGTGTGACAAAGAACTGGAAGCTATGGGGAGTGTTCATCCCTTTGGGAATGACCAAAGTACAGCATGTTAATATAATGAAATAGTTGATGCCTTAAATAGCAAAATGAGAAATTTCAGAGGATCCTGGGAAGAATTGCATGAGTTGATAGAGAGTGAAAAGAAATTGTTCAGGAAAACAATTTAACAATATTGGAAAGACTTGAGGACTTTGATCAATAAAATGACCAACCAGAATTCTAGGGAAGCTAGGATGATATTTCTAATCTTTCTCCTTATAGAGAATGATATATGTATTTTTAGACATGAGCAATGTAGTATTCTATTTCACCTGACAGGAGTTTTGTAACTGCTAACTGAGAGAAGAGAGAAAAAGAAATGCTTATTAATTTGATTTTTAATTTAAAGATAATAATGGCTTTTTTGGTAGAAAGGGGGTATGTTAGAAAGTAATATGATATGAAAAGAACAGATAAGATAAATTATATATATATAGATAGATAGATAGATATAGATATAGATATAGATATAAATAGATAGAAATGATTGCCATCTCAGAAGTAGGTTATGTGTAGAGAAAAACAAAAATATCATTATTATATTGTAAAAACTGCTACAGTTGAAAGATGCCCATAAGAAAAAAACTGGGTTTAAAATCCTATTCTTCCCCTTATTAACTGTTTAAATACCTTATAACAGGTATTTAAAATCATTACTAACATGTAGCTTAAACTTTTTCCCCTTTCCATTTCTTTCCAATAAATTTTAAAAGAATGGACTAAATGATCCCTAGGTATCTTCTAACCCTTAATCTATGATTTAGTGATCCTTTTATTTATTTATTTTTGCATTTTTGTCATGATAGAGAACAAAATGTTCCAAGTGGAAACCTCTATTTTGCTAATATTATTTCTTCTTGTTTCCCTTCATATATTCACAGTTTTAATCAAAATAGATCATCTGGTGTTACCCTGGATACACATCCCATTCTTCCACCTTCTTGTTTTCCTCAAGCTTCCATCTTTGCCTAAGCTAAAGGTTCCTTTCCTCACCCCAGTCATACAATCTCATCTTTTGGAAAATATATCATCATTCACTGTTCAATTAAACAACTTCCACCTTTATGAAGTGTTTCTTTTCCTATGGGCCCAGTTGAATTTGTCTTTTACCATTCTGAAGGCAATTATCATATTATGCTGGCTCTTATTATTAATGTTTACACATGCTGGTTTTTTTGGGTTTTTTTTTTTACACATGGTAGGTTTTCAATTTAGTTTAATTGAATTTCTGACAGGTATTTAAAATCATTAGAAATCCAAAAGAGTTAGATGACTGCACCTAGTAACTAGATTAAAATTTCAGTGGAAAGTTTTGTATAACAGTGTCCTCTATGTAGGTCACTAGCCATAAATGGATGTTAAAGAGCTCCAGGATCCAGTAAGATTTACATCCTGGTTCAATATAACTTTGAATTTATGAGCCAGCAGTAGACCAAGAACTTTCAACAATTTTGTAATATGATTGGATTGCTAAGAAAGAGTGGAAAGATTGTTACATTAATAAAACCAAAGGTAATTCACTGTATTTCAGGATTACTACATGTTCCCCAACCTTATCCAGCACTTCCTGACACCATGCATTTTCCCAATTTTCTCCCATTCCCAGAATGTGCTCCTTACTCATCTCTGATCAGAGAACCCTTCAAGGATTTTAGTTCAAATACTGCTCTATGAAGTTTTCCCTGTTTTCTCCTATTATAATCCAACTCACCTAAAGTCTTCCTGTCCCTTTTTCAGGATCTTTTTCAAATTCTTCTATGAATGATTTTTCATCTTTGTATATCCATCACCAATGATAAAGCCTTAGACGTGGAAGTCCTTAATAATTTTTTGTTGAATTTATTTACTGTAATTATAAATAAACAGTGATAATATGCACATGTTTTATTATCTCCTGATTTTTTTCTTTCTTATCATCATGCCAATAAGGAAGATAAGATATAGATACTAAGAATAATGATCCAACTTAGAAAATTAAGTAAGGAAACTTACTCAGGACCAGTCACCAAATATATGGCAAATTAAGTCTATAATTCTTATTCATTCACCTCTTAGCTTTCTACATATTTAGGTACATATGTTATATATAAATATATTATACATATGTAACACACATGAATTTGCACACATTTGCACACATATGTACATGTGTGTGATTGTGTGTTTACTTTGTGATAATATGCACTATTCTATAAAGTTCTGAAAATTTGTAAGTAAATTTACATTATTTCAGTAGCATTATGATGAAATCTGAGTATTTTTCTTTAGGTATCTGCGTTAAAAAGCTAAATTTCACAAAAGGAAATTGGGGAGAACATTCTAATTTAAAGTGATACATATTTATGTTTAATAAAATTGCATATGTATAATCTATATCAGATTTCTTGCTGTCTTGAGGAGGATGTAGCAGCAAGTACCCTGTTATACCCAGGGTGGCTTCAACACAGTTTCCTAGATCTTTTCTAAAGGAAAACAACTCAAAATGGGTTAATGATCTTACTTTAATCAATCAAACATATATCATTTACCTAGTTCAGTGGAAAAAGTCAGCACCCTGAACTTCAGAGAATACAAACAAGTTAAAGCAGAAGTTAAAAGCAGGAAGAGAAACAGATCAGCAGAGAGGCTTCCAGCTGTCTGACCATTACATCCGTACCTAGTCATTTACTAGAGAAGGAAGCACCAACATCTGGGTTTTCAAACCTGGGGTGCTCAACAGCTGCCCAGAGTCTCATCTGGTCAAATCACACAACTCTTCTCAAAGTGAGCCCCCAAACAAAACCTCACATCAGAGTATATATAGCCTTCTCCTGGCTCAGAGAATGTAACAACCCTCCTGACCCACTGTCCAATCACAAAGAAAGAAGGTGTGGACATTGCTGAAAAACAAGCCTCCTGCCACAGGCTCCACGTGACCACATTCAGCCTATTAGGGGGCAGAGTATATTTTCAAATTAAGGAAGCTTCGCAGAGTCACCGTAATGTAATGCCAAAAGAAAGGCAACTTCCCAGGTTCAAAATACCAGCATAGGTGCTCTCTATTTTATTCAGTGACCAACCAAGAACAGAGAAGATTAAAACATGACATCATTCCAAATACAGCATTTACTAAGTGTGATTAAACAATCTCCAAGTACTACCCCACCCCAGGACCTTCCAATCATTCAATCAATTACAAAGTCTCTGTTCTAAATACTTCTCCACCCCTAGGCTATACCTTAATTAAGTCCACCACAAAGCCCCTCTTCTCAAATGGAGATTAGTTTCCAAACATAAGGTCAAAAGTTCCCCACCCCTGGATCACAATTGAATCTACCCCAGAGTTACATCAAGTTTAAACACAGCACTTAATACCCAAATGGAGGTCTTTTCTTCATCTTGACACGAGGCAAGTTCTCAGCAATCTTAGTTCCTGGGGAGACAAGGCTTAGCAAGGCCATAAGATACATTGCCAGTCCCTTCATGAATTTATCCTCTGTCTGTAGAACAGTCCTAGAACCCCTGAACACATTAGCAAAGCCCTCTCCCAGGATTTCTGTAAACATACAACAAGAAAATCCTTCTTCAGGGCTTCTGAACCAACAGAAAGGCTCCCAGACCCCTGCAACAACAGCACTGTCCTTCACCAGTGGACAGTATTCACTCTGTCTGCAGGACAGTCTCCAGACCCCTGCAACAACAGTACTGTCCCTCACCAGTGGACAGTATTCACTCTCTGTCTGCAGGACAGTCTCAGGGCTTCTTAGCGAACAGCCAGGTTCCAGGACTTCTTCAACAAAAGGACTGTCTTTCACCAGTGGACAAATCTAGCAAAATAACATCAAAACAGACAGACAAAGTACCAGCAAAACAGCCATGTCTCCTCAGTCCTTGGCAGCTCAGGGGGCAGGTCTCAAAAGTCCAGGGCAATTCAAAGCGGCCACCAGCAATTCTCTTAGTCTCTCTCTCTCCACGAGGTGCTGCTTCTAAAAAGATCTTCCACCTCTCTCTAGTGTCTCTCCAAATCTACATCACCAGCTCCTCCCAGTTCAGGACTCTCCCTTCACATCAACAAGCCCATCCCACAGGTGGGATTAACAAGCTCTGGGTTTTAACACAATCAATTTGAAAACCAAGCCAATACAGGGGAATCTTTAGTTGCCATTACTATCACAGTCACTTAAGCCTATCAAAGGGCCCAGGGGCAGGGAAGATCTTAGATTCCCATTCCCATAACAGAGGGGGATGGGGAGAAGGGATGGAGAAAAAAAAAACTGGAATTCAAAATCTTAAAAAAAATGAATGTTGAAAAGTACCTTTACATTTACTTGGAAAAAAGTAAAATGGTATTAATTTTATTAATATTTAATTAATTAAATTTTAATTAAAGAAAAAATAAATTAAAATATTAATGAAGATATTTATAAGTAACCATTTTGCATGCTTTTAAAAAGCAAAGTAAAATAAGCTATTAAATCCAATGGATAAAGACAATTTCAAAATCCAGAGAAAGAGCTATGGAGTCTGAATGCAGATTGAAGCATACAATTTTCACTTGATTTTGTTTTTTCTTTCTCCTGGTTTTTTCCATTTTCTTTTGATTTTCTTTTATAACATGAATAATTTGAACATGTATTTAACATAGTTGTGCATGTATAACCTGTATCAATTTCTTTCTGTCTTGGGAAGCATGGAAGTAAGAGAGGAGGGGAGAAAAATTTGAAACTCAAAATCTTACAAAAATGAATGTTGAAAACTATCTTTACACATACTTTGAAAAAATAGCATTAAATAGGTGGAAAAATGTTTCAGTTAAAATAATCTCACAGATAATTCTTTCATTGTCTCTCATAGATTTGAATATCATATCTAAGCAGATGACTCTTAAATCTTTGCTCCAATATTCAGTCCTACAAACAGCTAGGTGACATAAATGATAGAGCGTTGGTTTTGTAGTCTAGAGCAACTGAGTTCAATTCCTCTCTTAGAAATGTCTAGTGAGACAAGTCACAACTTCTCAGCTTCGTTGACAAAAAGGGGTTAAAAATAGCATCTACATCTCAGGTTTGCTTTGAGGCTTAAATATTATGGGTCATCTAGTTCAACTACATAATTTAATCCATGAGACCCCGATTTGAGATCCGAAGATGTTAAATGATTTGCTCAAGGTGAAACAGGTAAGCTGTATCAAGGCCTGTATTCAAATCCAGGTTTTTAAATCCTATCCTCCTAGGACATAGTATCAAACAAATAACCTTGATGCTTAATAGTGATTGGTAGTGATTTTTGTTTCCCTTGACAATCTCAACTGCTTCATTTATAAATCGCACCATTTGCTGTGGGCTGCTCAGTGTCCAGTACTAAGTATAATCAGAGATGTGAATAAGAAATGACCAGGCCATGTGAGTAGTTCAAGGAAGAACCATGAACTCCATTTATTGGTTCTTAGTACAAGGTTTTTATAGAGCAAATGAGACAAAGGAATGGGACTCAAGTGTTCTTCTCAATACCTTAGTTTGTTATATACTGAAAGTAGCACAGAATATATAATTTGATAAGGCTTTGTTATCTAGATGCCAAGAAGTCTTAGGAAAGGTCAGTTAACTCCTATCATATGAATTCACATGACAAAGGATGCTTTCGAGAGCAGGCTTCAAGGCTGGAAACCAAAGCCCCAATCATCAAGGACATCTACATAGGAACTGAACCCCAAGAATCAAATATTTTAGCTTACTACAGATTCAAATCCAGGTTTTTATATCCTATCCCCTTGGGACATAGTATCAAACAAATAACTTTGATGCTTAATAGTGACTGTTAGTGATTTTTGTTTCCCTTGACAATCTCAATTGTTTCATTTGTAAATCGAAAAGGTTGAACTAGAAATCTTTAAGGTCCCTCCTTTATCTAAACTTATGTGATCCTATGTCTCTGGAAATTTTCTGATTTTCACTAAAGCAGTTATCTACATTTTTATGAACTCAAGGAAGAGATAATGGCAGTGACTCCGAAAACAGACTGTGAACAAAAAGAAGAAGAGCAAAAGTCTGTATCCTTCCAGCAAAGCAATGTGCCTGACATAAAATTTAAGAGTCTTCAGTCATCTTTGTAATTTTGTAGTCTTTCTCTTGTATATTGTTTTTTCTTTCTCTCTGTGTATGTGTTTCTAAATGCCTCATCATCTTTTCAAATGTTTCACAATTGGCTATTACTTTTAATATTCTGAGTTCTTAGTCTTTGAGATACAAAAGTGTTGAAATGTGAGAAATAATGAGATTTTTTTCTTCTTTTCTTTATTTATTTTATAAATCCCCTCTGTAGACTGAGCCTAAATTATATCTTTCTTATATCAATCTGTAATGGCTCATGATTCAAATGTATTTTACTTTCAAATCAGAAATACACTCCAACATCATTGTTTATTTCAGAAAAATATTTCTTAGTATCAATTAATTATGTACCTATCTACAATGTATTTAGTAGTCTCAAAGAATAAAAATCATTAGCAGCAATTAATTTCATAATTAGATGTAACAATTTAATAATGCTTTTTATGAACAATAAAGTAAGAAAGGCAATGACAAAGGTACTTTCAACGAGAAGCTTTCGATCAGGAAGAACAAGAAAGCATAAAGCCTATAATTACGTGTAAATTTTCAAATGTCATAAGGAGAATGCATCAAGATAAAAGTTCATCATTTTCCCCATGAAGTCAAATCAAAGCATTTTGAGATCAGAATGAAAATGATGCCTATGTTCGTTGATGTTATTTTGTGTTTGGCACCACACTGAAGGGGAATCAAAACAAGATGACTTCCATCTGAAAAATACATTCTCGGTGAAATGGGATAATAAATTCTCAGAAAAATTGGGAAATAATTTAAAAAATAATTTTCTTCTAGTTTGGGTCCTTACATTCACTTAGTGTACTCTTGAAAGGACCTAGAGCAGAAAGAAAGAATGGAAGATGTGGCAATATAGAAGAAGCAAATATGCAAGAAATTGGGAGGGAAGGAGAATGTAGGCACTGAAAGCTAGAATAATGAGCAAAGGTCAATCCATACCATATAATTGGGTTTTTCCAAGTTCTTGAACCATCCCATATGAGGAGCCTCAAGGCATCATTTGAGAGATCTATTTGTCCACAACCACGTGCATGTTACAAGTTTAGTCTGCTGCTAGAATGCCAAGTGGTACTCAATTATCTTCTCTCTTAGAACTCTTCATTGATTTTTAAGCCAGAAAACATTAGGGCAAACACTGTTCACTTCAATGAGAATACCTAGTTCTGTCCCTCAGACCAGAAGAAAAGCTTTGCCTTCACTGAGATGATGATGGAAGCTGGTTGTGTATTAATAAGAGAGGCAGAGATTATGAAGGAGGATGGAAGAGAAACTAAGGTATAACACTAAGGCAACCAGTTTCTATTATAAAGAAGTATGACTTGGAAATTGCATAATGACAGAGATGAAGGAAGACCTCCAAAGTTATCTACTGGACACCCTCCAAGTCATAAGTCTATGATTTCTTCAACATTTTTTCCTTTTTCTAATTTAATTTTGTCTTAATTACATGTAAAAAAATAATTTTTTTTTTAATTTTTGAGTTCCAAATTCACCACCCCCCCTCACCTCCTGCCTTGAGAAGGAAATGAATTTAATAAAAATTATACATGTGAACTCATGGAAAACATATGTCCATACTAGCCATGTTGTAAAAAGAAAACATAGATTAAAAAACAACAACAAAAACAAGAAAAATAAAGTAAAAAAATGTATGCTTCTATCTACATTCAGTCTCCATCATCTTTCTTTGTAGATGGATAGAATTTTTCATCATAAGTTCTTTATAACTGTCTTGTATTATTCAAAATAGCTAAGTACAGGGGTGGGGAGCCTGTGGACTCTAGGCCATATATGGCATCCTAGATCCTTGGGTGAGGCCTTTTATTTGAGTCCAAGTTTTACAGAACAAAGCCTTTTATTAAGGGTATTTGTTCTGTGAAGTTGGATATAGTCAAAAGCCCTCCCCCAAGGACCTATGAGGCCATATATGGCCTGGAGGCCACAGGTTCCCCACCCCTGGCTAAGTCATTGTATAATATTACTATTATTGTGTCAGCCAGGTGGCTCAGTGAGTAAGAGCACCGGCCCCAGTGTCAGGATGCCCTGGGGGATCAAATCCAGGCTCAGATACTTAGCACCACACCCAGAAATAACTGGCCGTGTAACCTTGAGTAAGTTACTTAACCCCAATTGCTTTATTAAAAAAAAAAAAATATATATATATATATATATTGCTATTATTGTGTACAATGTTCTCCTGCTTCTGCTAATTTACTTTGTATCAGTTTATATAAGTATTTTCAGGTTTTTCTGAGAGTATCCTGCTCATCCTTTTTTTTTTTAAACATTTAATAGTATTTTCCCCCAATTACATGTAAAAATCGTTCTCACATTAATTTTTGTAGGATTTTGAGTTCCAACTTTTTTTTCCATCTTTCCCTTCTCTCCCCCCTCCCCAATAAAATCATGTTAAACATATTTCCACATAAGTCATGCTGTAAAACAAGACTCAGGAAGAACAACAGGGAAAACCATGAGAAAGGAAAAAAAAAACAATAAAAGTGAAAATTGTATACTACAATCTAATTTCAGTCTCTAATTCTTTCTCTGGATATGGTTAGAATGTTACATCATGAGTCTTTTGGAATTGTCTTGGACCATTGTATTGTTGAGGAGAGCTAAGTCTATCATAGCTGATTATCACACAACGTTGTTTGTATAAGGTTATCCTAGTTCTGCTCACTTCACTCAGCATCAGTTCATGTAAGTCTTTCCAAGTTTTTTCTGAATTCTGCTTGCTCATTTTTACAGCACAATAGTATTTAATTACATTCATATTCCATAGCTTGTTCTGCCATTCTCCAATTAATGGGCATTCCTTTAATTTTCAGTTCTTTGCCACCACTAAAAGAATTGATATAAATATTTTTGTATTTGTGGATCCTTTCCTCTTTTTAATGATCTCTTTGGAATATAGACCTAGAAGTGATATTGCTGGATCAAAGGGTATGCATGGTTTGATTGCCTTGGGGCATGGTTGCAAATTGCTCTCCAGAATGTTTGGATCAGTTAAGAACTCCACCAACAATGCATTAATGACCCAGTTTTCCAATATCTTCTCCAATACTTATAATTTCTTCTTTCTGTCATATTAGCCAATATGGTCATTGTGAGGTGGTACCTCAGAGTTGTTTTAACTTGCATTTATCTAGTCAATAGTGATTTGGAGCATTTTTTCCATATGCCTATACATAGCTTTGTTATCTTGATCTGAAAACTGCTGTTCATTTATTAATTGGAGAATCAATATTTTTTCTTACTATTTATTTAATAACTTATAATTAATTCTGTACTTAAGGACTTCCAATGACAAGGTTATCTCCAGAAGTCAAGTTAGACTATTTTATTTTGGGGCAGCTTCAATTGTTAGGAATAATAATACTAATTAGTATCATCATTTCTTTTCACATTCAATTTTCACAAGATTGTGAAACAGTTGATGCAGAACCTCTTAGTACTTTTCCCATTAATGATCAATCAATAGATATTTATTAATGTTCTACTATGTTCCAAGGACTGCTTTATGCTTTGAAGATACAATAGAAGGTTAACAGATGAAGAAATAGAGTTTAAAATGTTTTATTTTTTTTTTTGCCTGTGCTTACACAGGTGGAGTCTAGAGGTTGGATTCAAACCCAGGTCTTTCCTGGTTCTAAAAACAGGGTTCTTTCAACCTCCCTTTAATAATTCTCTTTATGTTGAGCTTAAATTTTCCCCTAATAATTTTCAACCACTGATCCCAGTAGTAGCAAACCCAAATAGAAATGGGGAATCCATACATAAGGATCCCTTCAGAGTACATATTAGCTTTAAAATATAATATTATCTATGTTTTATCTGGTTCCTACTGCATTTAGGAAATATGTGGTATATATTGTATTTATGGTATATAATATATAGTTTATATGTATGTGTACATATCCCTAAATACATATATAAATACATGCATGTACACACAGGTGTATACACACAAACACATGTTTATTTGTTTATTAATTTATAGTGATATGATGTATGGTCCCCAGACCATTTTTTGGTTGTTGTTTTTTGGAGGGCATTTGGAGTTAAGTGACTTGCCCAAGGTCACATTGCTAGTTTGTGTGTGTGTGTGTGTGTGTGTGTGTGTGTGTGTAAGTGTCTGAGGCCAGATTTGGATTCATGTCCTCCTGACTCCAGAGCTGTTACTCTACTCATTGAGCCATCTAGCTGCTCCCCAGACCATTTTTCTGACACTTCTGACAGGGCCTACTATTACCCAATAAGGACAAATAAAACAACCACATTTCCTCTTTCATATGGCAAATTTTCAAATGTTTAATGACATTTATGTTAACAAATCAACCAGAAGGGGAGGAAGATTTATAAATTGTGCTATTACTGATATTGTCAGAGATAGCGAAATGAACAAATATATATATATATATATAATATATATATATATATATAAATGTATTTTCAACAGAAATATAGACAGAGATGCAAATTAAGCAATATATAGATATAGAAAAACAGTAGTATGCTGTTAAATCTTTGAGAACCTTATCTCTCCCCTCCCAAGCAAAATATGCACAACACATTTATTTATTTACTTAACTTTATTTTGGACTCAGGGACCAGAATATAAGTGTGGAATAGAGAAAAGAAACAAAAACATATCATATATTTAAATATTAAAACTTAAACACAAAGAAAGAATTAAAAGCATGTTGTGTGCATAACAGAACTAAGAGGATTCAAAATACATAACAAATTTTCATTTCAAGAAAGCTTGTATGGTAGATAATACATGTTGTGTTGAGAATTGTCCATCTTTGCTTCTTTGTACGTTTTTGTTTGTTGTCTGCTGTGCACTTTTTCACTTTGTTCTTATTAACTTTTTTTCTTTTTCTCCCTCCAGAAGGCTACAATAAAGTTTAGATATGTTTCTCTATAGTTATAGATATATACATACACATATACATAAAGACGTATACTTTCCCAAACATATTCTAATACTGCTCTTTGTTTTTATGTGTTTGTGCATATCTCATTTATTATCCCTCCTGCCTCTTCTACTTTACTTTTACCCACTACCTCGCCCTCCTTTTACTTGCCTACCCAGCTCCAAGGAAATCTCCCCTATCCTCCTATTCCCATAAATTTAAACACCCTTCTATACCCCTATTTTACCCATTCTCTCGCCCTTCCCATTAAAGATCCCTCCCTTATCCTCTCCCCCCTCCCTACGCCCCTACCATTTTATTTCTTCTGAATTTAGAAGACTTGAACTCTTCTAAATATAAAGATATATGGATAGGTGAATAATTTTTTTAATAAATAGAGATAGAGAACAAAATGAGGTACAAGATGGATGATTTTGGTTACATTCAATTAAAAAGTTTTTTTTGCAGATAAGGCAAATGTAGCCAAGATCAGAGAAAAAGCAGAAAATCTGGGAAAAAATATACACAGTTTCTCAGTTAAAGGTCTCACATCTCATGTGTGTGTGTGTGTGTGTGTGTATAAAGAACTTTGTCAAATCTTTAAGAATATGTCATTCCCCAATTCATTAATGCTCAGATGATATGAACAGGTGGTTTTCCAATGAAGAAATCAAAACAGCATATAGTCATATGAAAAATGAAATGCTTGAAATCATTACTGATTAGAGAAATTTAAATTGAAAGAAACTTGATAAATTATTTCATACCTATCAGATTAGCTAAAATGATCAAAGGGGGAACTGAAAAATGTTGGAGGGCATGGGAAAAAATTGGGACATGAATTCATTGTCTGTGGAATTGTGAACTGATCCAAACATTTTGGAAAGCCATCTGGAATAATGCCCAAAGAGTCATTAAATAGTCTAAACACTTTGATACAGCAATACTACTACTAGGTCTATTTCCAAAGATGGGAAAAAGAGAAAGAACCTATATGTTCTAAAATATTTATAGAAGCTTTTTTTGTGATAGCAAATAACAGAAATTGTGGGGATGTCCATAAATTGGGGGATGACAGAACAAGTTTTACTATGTAATTGTGATAAGATACTATTATAGTATAAGAAATTATAATTTAATGATCTTCGAAAAATCTGAAAAAAAATTGAGAAAGATTTACATGAAATAATGAAGAATGAAATGAGCAGAACAAAGAGAACATTGTATACAGTAATAGCAATACTTTTTAAGAACAATTTCGAGTGAATAAGTTATTTTGCCTATTATAAATACTAAAATGAACTATAAAGGACATATGAAGAGAGCCATTATATGCATCCAGAAAAAGAACTGATAAATAGAAGGATGTATAGAATATTTTTATATCTATATATGTATATGTGCATGCATACATGCATATATATACATTTATATTTACATATATGTACACATCCACATGCATATAAATCTATAAATATTCATCTTATAATGCACATTTTAATCATTTGTATTAAAAATGTGGCACAAAATTGAGAGTGAACATAAAACTAATGTTTCAGTACAATGAAAACCCTCTTAGATATGTGAAATCTTAAATTCTGTTAGTAATAAGAAAATAAAATAGATAACTGAGAAGGATCCTAGCCATCTAACTCAGACCCCTCAGTGTACAGATGAGAAAAATGAGGCACATAAAACTTAAGTGACTTGCTCAAAGTCATACTCAGGATTCTTTCCAATGTGCCATCCTGCCTCCCTAAGAAAAGAGACTGCTTGTACAGTTACATGAATACTAGACTCTCAGGTATGATCAGTGTGATCCTTCATTAAGAGATGTTTTCCAGGCCATCAGAATCTATACTTTGGTTTTAAAGTATATTTATACTTTATATCGATTTATACTTCATATTTGTTTAATATGATGTGTGACTTATCTTTAGCACCTGAAAAGTGAACCATCAGTACCTATACCATATAAGAGAGGAAGTCCTCTCTACCCCCTCAAACATTATGTATCCTCAATGATCATTACAGTTCATTACAAGATTTATGCAAATTGAATAGGTAAGGAAAACGTATTTTCACCAAGAAAAAAAAAATAATGTCATTTCAGGAAATTGCATACTTACTTTGGAATGTCTAAAGAGAAATATTAAGAAAATTATAACAGTATGCCAATGTTTATAGTGTGTGAAAATACAGTCATCATATTATATTTAAATGAGTTTTTGTGAAAATGGAAGTGGTAAATTTTGCCACCTCTGCTTAAAAATCATGTTTGATTTGAGAATATGCTTCACTTTTACAATTATTTCTTTCTTTCCTAGCTAGCTTTCTCATAAGAAAAAAAGTCCTAAAGTGATATTGACAGCAAAAACCAGAAATTGCATGGTGGGTGGCGGTCTGTATTTATTGGTGGGTGGGACTCATTATCGTTTCTAAAGTAACTTCATTTCTCATTTCACTTTTTTAATTTTCTTTCTTTTTTTTTCTCTAAAATATATCACTATCCCATTAAGACAGAAAGCCTTCTTGTATGAAGTGAACAAAACAACATAGAGATGTGTACTCAGTGGTCTGAAAGCTATATGGATGGTTATGACTCACCTCCTTTGTATTCTGAACAATCATCAGCTAACAAAATTTAAGATGGTTAAACTCGTTGAAGCCAATTCTGCTAAAAGTATGTCTTCCTAAGCATACATTACTAAGGAGCTAGATAAATCATTTTGTGCAGTGATTCATTTCAGAATAAAATTGTTTCTAGATTGCACAATTTTTCTTTTCTTGAATAATTTCTTTTTAGGCACAAGGATTTCTTAATTTTTTTTTCAGTAATATGGGCGCCCTTTTATAACCCATTGAAACCCACAGACCCTTTCTCAGAAAAAAAAATCTATAAAATGTTTTTAATGTGTAGAATTACAAAGGCAACTAATTATGTTAATATCTACTAACCATTATTTAAGGTCATGGAACCCTTCTTTTAGAGTAACCAGAATGCTTTAGTTATTTTATTAAATACTTCCTGTAACACATAATGTGCTAACACAGAGAATTTATCCATTTTTCTAAGTTTACCTTTCAGTTGCATTGAAACTCAAAATGGGTATTTGAATTGAATGATGACATTCCAAAGAACACTAGGGACCTGTATGGCCATCATTAGGTTTAAATTATTATAGTAGGTGAAGGAGAGTTGCTGATTTGTCATGATATACAGCAAGGGGAAGACCTAATTCACAAAAAGCATCTCAGATTTGGAAGAGCTGTGGTGCACAACAGAGTTTAAATTAAAAATGTTTATGAATAACAGAATTTCAAATGTCTTCTGCCATATATGTATTAGGCAGGCATGTTTTATAATGAATGTTGTATTCCAATTAAAACAGCTTAGAATAAAGGACATTTTCAAAGCTGTCATTCCATCCCATAGGAAGCTTTTCTTCATTCCCTCCTAATTAATAGTACTTATTAAGTATTGTCTTGAAACTATCATGCATGTATTCATTTATTCATTCAACAAGCATTTACTAAAAGCATATTATGTAACAAATATATTGCAGAGTGCTGTGATTACAAAAAATTAATAAAATAAAAATCTCTAAAACTGATATACATTTATAAGTTTACATGTTGTGTCCCCACAAAGTCAAGAAATGGTTGCTTTCTTTTATTCTTCTATCTTTGTGTACTCAGAATTTAAAACAGTTATTGCACTGTACATGGTAGTACTTAACTGATTGTTGCATTATTTAGGACTTATTTCACTTCAAAAATGCCATAATATTTCTAGGGAATAGTAATTTGTTTTATTCTCATTTCTAGAAGGCCTTGAAATTTCAATAAGTAGTTGATACAGATAAACACAACTATATTTTAATTTATTTACATGAAACATTCTACTACATACATTTATGTTAATATCAAGTATTGGACATTCTTCTTAAATAAGCAAAGCAAAACAAAACTCTTTTTGGGCATAGAACTCATTCTGAGATCTTTTTTTTTTCTTTTTCCTTTGGTCAAATGCTCAAGAATTCAGTTTGTAGGATTAGGAGAATCAAAGTCCAAGATGTAACTTTAGGTGGAGCTGGTAAACAGCAGATTTTTGTTGATGTGGAAAAATGATTTAAATAATTCCACCAAGATTTAAGAAAGTCATCAAGGGAGAGATTTGTTTACTTTTGTCTGCTCCTGAACAAGTAAAAAGTATTTTCTGGGGAAGACAGTTGTCTGTTATGGGAGGAATAAAGGGCTTCATAGTTAGCTTGTCATGCTTGAATATAGAATATATAATGGGGAGATGGAAAAATGGCACCCAATGTTTTTCCAGCAGAAGAAAGAAGAAAAATCTAAGAGAGAAAGTTTGGTCTTGGATATTTCGAGCTTTGAGGTGTGGTGACCTTTGTCTCCTTCCAGAAAAGGAAATTTCTTGAAGTTTTCTATTATGTTAGCCAAGACTATGCTCAATAGCAGATAAAATTTTGCCTCAAAAAGTATTTGGATCTTGCCTGGTCAACATGCAATGGGGTGGCTTGGTGAGAGAGATATACATGTTCTCAACTCCTTCTAAAAAAATAGGCAGAAATAAGAAAAAGAAAGACCTGGCAATATCTAGGAACAATAATGATTTGCAAATGGTGCTGTGATAGAACACACATCTTGAGAGGCCTTCTGTGTGGTACAGGAAACTGTAAATCAAGAAGAATCTTTTTTTTATTTTTGCTTCTTTTTTGGAGGGCAGTTGGGGTTAAGTAACTTGCCCAAGGTTATGCAGCTAGTTTTTATCATGTGTGTGTTAAGTGTCTGAGGCCGGAACCAAACTCAGGTTCTCCTGACTCTGGGGCCTGTTCTTTACTCACTGCACCACCTAGCCGCCCCAAGAAGAATCTTTATAGTAGGGCATGTAAGTGACTGAGAAATTAATTAACTCTTTAATAGAAGGTTGTTTGTTACAGGGGCTCTATTTTTGTTATTTGGGGATCTTTTATTTTCAGTAAAATTTTACTGCTTTCACTAAAACTTTCCTCCTTTCTTTTTTTATTTTTATTTTTTAATTTTTTAAAATAAATTTGTTTGTTTCCTTTTAGTTTACAGGATTCAATTCCACAATTCCTTGAGTTTCACATTTTGTCCCCTTCCCTCCCCTCCCCCCAAATGGCAGCATATAGTCAAGTATAGGATCTCTAAATACTTTCACATTATACATTAGTCAGGTTATAAAGATGGATTGTATCAGCTGGAATGAAAAATGGTAAAGAGGACATAAAACCAAATAAGAGAAGGAAAAAGATCAGGTATTTTGATTCCACCTGGATATAAACACAGTTCTTTTTAGTTCTTTCTCTGGATGCACATATTTCTCTCCATCATAAGTCTTTTGGGATTGACTTATATCAATGCATTGCTGAGAGGAGTCCAGTCTATCAGAGTTGGTCATCACACATACGTTGTGTCTGTAATTGTGTACAAATGTGTCCTGGTTCTACTCTTCTCACTCAGCATCAGTTCGTATAAGCCTCTCCAGGTAAATATGAAGACTGTCTGCTCTTCATTTCTTATAGCACAATAGTATTCCATAACATGCATATACCACAACTTGTTCAGCCATTCCCCAATTGATGGCCACCCCCTTAATTTCCAATTCTTTGCTACCACAAAAAGAGCTGCTATAAGCATTTTTGTACATATGGGTCTTTCTCCCACTTCTATGATCTCTTTGGGATATAATCCTATGAGTGGTATTGCTGGATCAAAGGGTATGAAAGTATTTATAGCCCTTTGGGCATAATTCCAGATTGCTATCCAGAAAGCCTGGATCAATTCACAACTCCACCAGCAATGCATTAGTGTTCCAATTTGCCCACATCCTCTCCAGCATTTATCATTTTAATGTTTTGTCATCTTAGCCAATCTGACTGGTGAGATGTGGTACATCAGAGCTGTTTTGATTTGCATTTCTCTAATCAACAGTGAATTAGAGCATTTCTTCATGTGCTTATAGATATCTTTAATTTCTTTCTCTGAAAACTGCCTATTCATATCCTTTGACCATTTATCAATTGGGGAATGACTTGTATTCTTATAAATTTGACTCATTTCTCTGTATATTTTAGAAATGAGTGCTTTGTCAGAGACATAGGTTGTAAATATTCTTTTCCGATTTCCCACCTCCATTTTAATCTTGGTTACGTTGGCTTTGTTTGTATAGAAGCTATTCAATTTCATGTAGTCAAAATTATCCATTTCATATTTTATAATGTTCTCTAATTCTTATTTAGTCATAAAGTCTTTTCCTCTCCACAATTCTGATAGGTAAACTATTCCTTGTTTCAGGAGACTGCTTACAGTATCAACCTTTCTACCTAGATCATGCACCCATTTAGACTTGATTTTGGTATATGGTGTTAGATAACAGTCTATGCCCAGTTTCTGCCATACTATATTCCAGTTTTCCCATCAGTTTTTGTCAAATAGTGAGTTCTTATCCCAAAAACCAGGGTCTAGGAGTTTATCAAACAATAGATTACTATAGTCATTGACTTCTGAATCTCGTGTGCCTAATCTATTCCATTGATCCATTCCTCTATTCCTCATCCAGTACCAAGTAGTTTTGATGACTGCTGCTTTATAATACAGATTGAAATCTGGTATAGCTAGTCCACCTTCCCTAGCATTTCTTTTCATTAATTCCCTTGATATTCTGGACCATTTATTGTTCCAAATGAATTTTGTTACTATTTTTTTCTAGCTCTATAAAGTAGTTTTTTGGTAAATTAATTGGTATGGCACTAAATATATAATTTAATTTAGGTAAAATTGTCATTTTTATTATATTAGCTCGACCCAGACACAAGCAATTGATATTTTTCCAATTAATTAGATCTGACTTTATTTGTGTGAAAAGTGTTTTGTACTTGTGGTCATATAGGTCCTGGGTTTGTTTTGGCAGGTAGATTCCCAAATATTTTATAATGTCTACAGTAACTTTAAATGGGATTTGTCTTTCTATCTCTTTCTGTTGAACTTCATTGGAAATATATAGGAATGCCAAGGATTTATGTGGGTTTATTTTATATCCTGCAACTTTGCCAAATTTATTTATTGTATTAAGTAGTTTTTTAGATTCTCTAAATTTAGATTCTCCAGGATTCTCTAAGTATATCATCATATCATCTGCAAAGAGTGATAGCTTGGTCTCTTCTTTGCCTAATTTGATTCCTTTGATTTCTTTTTCTTCTCTCATTGCTACCCCTAACATTTCTAGTACCAGATTGAATAAGAGGGGTGATAGTGGACATCCTTGTATCACCCCTGATCTTATGGGAAATGCTTCTAGCTTCTCCCCATTACATATAATACTAGCTGATGGCTTTAAATAGATGCTACCTATTATTTTAAGGAAGGTTCCATTTATTCCTATGTTTTGTAATGTTTTTAATAGGAATTATGTCAGAATTATGTCAGGAATTATGGGAATTATGTCAGGAATAGGAATTATGTCAGAAGCCTTTTCTGCATCTATTGAGATGATCATGTGGTTTCTGCTAGTTTTATTGTTGATATGATGAATTATACTGATGGTTTTCCTAATATTAAACCATCCTTGCATTCCTGGAATAAATCCTACCTGATCAAAGTGTATTATTCTTGAGATAAGTTGCTGTAGTCTTTTTGCTAGTATTTTATTTAGAAATTTTGCATCTACCGTGTTTCCCTGATAATAAGACACTGTCTTATTAATTTTTTTGGACAGAAAAACACCAGAGGGCTTATTTTCAGGGGAGGGCTTATTTTAATGAACATTGACAGCAATTTTAATAAACAGGTAAATGTGAACAAAAAAATGTACCTTTATTCAATAAGCAAATCACTGAGGAAGAACAGGATGACGCGCTCACTGCTGCAGCTCTGATTGGATGCAGCTCGGAGCGCGGCGTGCGTTTCACCCGGGGGGGGGGAACGGTGCATACAGAGGGTACTGTAATGTAGCGTGTAGCGCAGGGGATCACCTTCACTACAGTAGCAATCTCAATAGGGCTTATTTTCGGGGGAGGGCTTATTTTAGAGGAATCTTACACAGTAAGGGGAGGGCTTATTTTCCAGATAGGTCTTATTATCGGGGAAACACAGTATATTCATGAGGGAGATTGGTCTATAATTTTCTTTCTCTGTTTTATCTCTTCCTGATTTAGTTATCAGTACCATATTTGTGTCATAAAAAAGAATTTGGTAGGACTTCTTCACTAATTTCCTCAAATAGTATGTAGAGTATTGGAATCAATTGTTCTTTAAATGTTTAATAGAATTCACTAGTGAATCCATCTGGCCATGGAGATTTTTTCCTAGGGAGTTGACTGATGGCTTGTTCAATTTCTTTTTCTGAGATGGGATTATTTAAGTAATTTACTTCCTCTTCAGTTAATCTGGACAACTTGTATGTTTGCAAATATTCATCCATTTCCCTAAGATTGTCAAATTTATGTGCATACAATTAGGAAAAATAATTCCTAATTATTGTTTTGATTTCCTTTTCATTGAAAGTAGATTCACCCTTTCAATTTTTGCTACTCATAGTTTGGTTTTCTTCTTTCTTTTTTTATCATATTGACTAAGGGTGTATCAATTTTGTTGTTTTTTTCATAAAACCAGCTCTTGGTTTTGTTTATTAATTCGTTTTCTTAATTTCAATTTTATTAATCTGTCCTTTAGTTTTCAATATTTCTAATTTAGTATTTAATTGGGGATTTTGAATTTGTTCTTTTTCTAGGTTTTTCAATTGCATGTCCAATTTGTTGAGCTCCATTTTCTCTAATTTAATCATGTATGCAATCAGGGATATAAAACTTCCCCTAAGAACTGCCTTTAATGTATCCCACAAATTTTGGTATGTTTTCTCATTATTATCATTCTCTTGAATGAAATTACTGATTGTTTCTATAATTTTTTGTTTGACCCACTCATTCTTAAGGATTAAATTGTTTAATTTCCAATTAATTTTTAGTCTCTTTCCTTGGACCTTTATTGCATATAATTTTTATTGCATCATGATCTGAGAAGGATGCATTTAATATTTTGCTTTACTGCATAGAATTGTGAGGTTTTTATTCCCTAGAATGTGGTCAATTTTTGAGTATGTACCATGAACTGCAGAGAAGAAAGTATATTCCTTTTTATCCCCATTCAGTTTTTTCCAGAGATCTATCATACCTATCCTCTCTAAAATCCTGTTCACCTCCTTAACTTCTTTCTTGTTTATTTTGAGGTTGGATCTATCAAGTTCAGAGAGGGGGAGATTAAGGTCTCCCACTAGTATAGTTTTGCTATCTATTTCTTCCTCTAATTCCTTTACCTTCTCCTCTAGGAATTTGGATGCTACACCACTTGGTGCATATATGTTAAGAAATGATATTCCTTCATTCTCGATGGTGCCTTTTAACAGGATATATTCCTTCCTTATCTCTTTTAATTAGGTCAATTTTTGCTTTTGCTGTATCTGATATAAGGATTGCTATCCCTGCTTTTTTCACTTTAGCTGAGGCATTATATATTTTATTCAAGCCTTTTACCTTTACCCTGTGTGTATCCCTCTGTTTCAGATGTGTTTCTTGTAAACAGCTTATTGTAGGATTATGATTTCTAATCCATTCTTCTATCCATCTCCGTATTATGAGAGAGTTCTTTCCATTCACATTTACAGTTATGATTGTTATCTGTTTCTTTCCCTCCATCCTATTCTCACCCCTGTCAATGTTCATATTTTCCCCCCTTCTCCTTTCCCCCCCTTAATAGTTTTACTTTTGACCACCACCTCCCTCAGTATTCCCTTATCAGCCCCCTTCCCTTTTCCTCCCTTTTCCCCTTCTTCCCTCCCTACAAACCACTCCCACCCCCCT
Source organism: Petaurus breviceps papuanus (assembly GCF_028583685.1). Classification (NCBI taxonomy): domain Eukaryota; kingdom Metazoa; phylum Chordata; class Mammalia; order Diprotodontia; family Petauridae; genus Petaurus; species Petaurus breviceps. The sequence goes on from NW_027186492.1 coordinate 17,634,339, forward strand.
TTCATAGCCCTTTCCCCCTCTTACTGCCTGTAGGACATTTTTATACTTAATGAAATATGTTATTTCTTCTTTGCACTAAGAGTTACAGGAACAAATCTCATGCGAAGCTCCTCTCCCTCCCCTCGTTCCCTCTAAAATGATACTTTTTGTGTTTCTTCTTCATAGAGTCCTATGCGTAACTGGTTGTTATTCCCTCCTTTTACCAGAACCAATGAGGGAAAAGCTCATATGATTCCCATTTCCCTCCCTTCTTTTCCTCTGCTATACAGTTTTTATGCCTCTATGTGTGGCATAATTTACCTTTTTCCACTTCATTCATTCCCTTTCTTCCATGGCAGTCCCTTTGTAGCCCTTAATAACATTTTTTTTAATCATCATTTTGTATATTTTATACTCATACCCTCTACTTGTCTATAACCAGTGTGCTCTTATCAAATAGCAGGGTGTGTGTGTGTGTTTTTCTTGTTTACCTTTCTAAGTCACTGTTGCATCTTGTAATTGGAGGTTGAATTTTCCATTGAGTTCTGGCTTTTTTATCATGAAGTTCTGGAACTCCGTTATATCATTGAATGACCATCTCTTTGCCTGGAAGAATATTCTCAGTCTCGCTGGGTATGTGATCCTTGGTTGTAACCCGAGCTCTTTTGCCTTCCGGAAAATTGTATTCCACTGCCTCCGATCTTTCAGTGTAGAGGCTGCCAATCCTGTGTAATCCTCACTGTGGACCCTCGATATTTGAACTGTTTCTTTCTGGACGCTTGAAGTATTTTCTCTTTTATCTGGTAGTTCTGGAGTTTGGCCACAACATTTCGAGGACCTTTCAGTTTGGGATCTCTTTCAGCAGGTGTCTGGTGGATTCTCTCGATTTCTATTTTACCCTCAGTTTCTAGTATCTCAGGGCAGTTTTCCTTAATGAGCTCTTGAAGAATGTTGTCCAGGCTCATTTTTTCATCATGATTTTCTGGTAGGCCTGTGAATCTCACATTATCTCTCCTAAATCTGTTTTCCAGGTCAGTTATTTTTTCTTTGAGGCATTTTACCTCTTTTTCTAATTTTTCATTCTTGTTGTTTTGCTTGACTAATTCTTTATTCCTCATAGAGTTATTTGTGTCCATTTGGTTGATTCTAGTTTTTAGCCAATCATTTTCCCTGGTTAATTTTTGGAGCTCCTTTTCCATATCATACGCTTTTATTTTTAGAGAGATATCTTCCTCATTATAATGCTTTTCTAATTCTGCTATTTTGGTTTTGAGAGAATTATTCATTTTGTCTTCTGTCTCTCTCATTTTGATTTCAAAGTTCCTTTTGATTTCATCTAGGAGAGCCTTCTGTGTTTGGGACCCATTCCCTATGGAAGTTTCAGCTGTGGGTGTGGAGTCTACATTGTCTCTCTCTGAGTTTGGTTCCTCCCTCTGAGGATAGTAGGACTCCAGAGTCTTTGTCTTTGTAGCCTGCTTTCTACCCATTTTGAGGCAGGGTCCTAGCCACTCCCTTCCTCTAGGATCCCAAGCCTTTACTGTAGAGGATTTTGCCCTGGGGGAAGAGTTACTATGTTTTCAGGGTGGGGGGGGGGGTTGGAGCAAATGAGGTTCACTCTGTCATCCTGGTCTATGGAGGTCCTGAAAAGGGCTTTTTTTAAAGTTTCTGGGCTATGACGTGGTAGCCCCAGGAGTGTTTGCTGTCCAGGACAGGGGCCCCTGTATTTGCTTCTTACCTTACTCTTTCTAGTCCCAGCCCTTTGGTGATAGGCTTGGTAGTGGCCCTTGTGGTTGGTTGGAAGACTTGCCCTCAGAGTCGATAAGGCTCTTTCCGGGCCTGCCTGTGCTTGTCAACTTTCCTCCTTTCAAAACAAAACAAAAAAGAACAAAATAAAATAAAACATTCTTTCTTTAATTTTATAAACTAATAGCTTTCAAAAGAAATTATTATCAGCACCCAAAGTCATTTTAGCAAAGGATTTTCCTAGTTTTTTTGGGGTGGGGTGGGGACTATAAGACTTAGAATGAGAAAACCTCCAAAGTATACCCCAGGACTTCATGGTGTGAAAGCCTATGACATAAAGGCTATTGTAACAAGGTAATATTGTAATAAGAATATTATAATAAGCATATATTAGCAATAAAAAATCTCCCAATTCACATATTCCATTTATGTGTTTCGGTGGATTCAATCAATATGTGTACATGCCTTCTTATATTGTGTAATTCTTGTCTTTTTTTTCCCCTATAAATTCTTACAACAACTATATGAATATAATTTATTATATTCATATAAATGCAACATACATGCATATGATACAATATGCATAACAATATATGTATAAATACATTATGTAGGGATATGGAATAGATTTGTGATCTAGTTGATATAGGGGAGTCCCAGATGAGTTCACAGTCTCTACTAATGCACATCAGCATATTTGTTATATATAGTCTTACAGAGTTACCTGGAGAATAGAGAAATTAAATTATTTACCAAGATTCTTATAGGCAGGATGTGTCAGAAACAGCTCTTAAATTTGTCTTCCTGATTCAAGATCAGCTCTCTATCCCTTATGCAATGTTCTTTTACCTTATGAAATCTTCACCCCCAAGATTTATTTTGATACTTTGGTAGATCTAATCTGTGTGTGTGTGGTCTATCAT
>NW_027186492.1:17637083-17650165 GCF_028583685.1 Petaurus breviceps papuanus
CAACTCCTTTGAGGCCTTCCAATTGTTTGTGTAGCAATGCTCAACTATTGTTCTCTTTTTAGTCATTCTTGATAAAGGACAAACTCTTTTCCCTTTCATGTATTTCATGGATGATGTCTTTCATAGCATTTTTTCACATACCAATCACTGTTGGCAATATGCTTCTTTTCCACATTGCTATTTAGGTGAATTGTTGCTTTGATCAGAAATCTTTGTGCTCCTTGATTTTCTATAACATAACACTACTCAAAAAATTTTGGCATGTGAAATTATGGAGCATCTTGGGATAGTTTTACTGAACATTTTTTAATATAACCAAGATCACTCTTAGATCAGTTCACACTCTTCCTCCTGTTTAATTCATACTATTCATCCTGTTTAATTATGAGCATGCCTCATTATCCGTCACCGATGCCTATACAATATATATGAGCAAATCACTGAAATGTTCATCAGTATACATGTTCATTCCTGAACATTATGCATTTTTGTATATTCATTTTTAGTCCATATTTTTTGAGTGGCCATGGATCTCATTTTAGCATTCCAGATTTTATATAATCAATGTAATGTCTCCCAGGACAAGAGAAACAGAAGAACATCATTACCTACACAAATTCTCTTCCATTTTCACATTGTGCTATATATCTTCTATGAAAATGATATACTTTTGGTGAATACATCTCTCTTTGCTATGTGTCACAGTACTGAAATTTAGAAGATCCTTGAACAAAATGGTCTCTAAAGTGTAATCTGATATACATTTATTTTGATCCTTTGGGAGATCAGCAACCTAATCAACAAAGTTGTTTTTATTTCCCATTGGTACAGATTGCACTGTCTTTGCCTTCCTATCCTTTGCAATTTTACTTCATGACCAAGCATAAATACTCCATAGAGGATCTAGTCAACTTATCGGAGGCCTTCCAATATCTTGTGAATATAAAGGTATTGAATCCCCCTTATTGGAAGAAAACATTGAAGTCTGCCTTTTGAACAATTGAGAAAATATTTTTAAAATAGTAACCAGTGGAGATGAACAGAGCTATATCTATTCTGCTTTACTCTCAGGTAAATTACATGGACATAAAGCTACAATATGCTATAGAAAAACACATGAGGAAGTCTTTCCCATATTTTCAAGTATACATTTTATCTCTGCGTAGATCATTCTATTTTTTTTTTGGTTGTAGTATCTGTGTTTTCTTATTATTTGTAAATCTATCATTGGAAATTTGAAAATTGATCCCCAAGTGAGCCATAAATATCACCTTCTGTAGGAATTTTTTCTGTGTATAATAGTCTGGGTCCTGTTATTTTTCTGAGTTTCATTTTTCTGGGGAGCATCTAAACTTCCACAAATAGAATACTGAATAATGCAGAAATGTGTCAGCGTCATTGATGATGAAATTAGATTAATGTTTAGAAATTCTGATAGAATTCTCTCCCATTTCCCTTGTACCTAGAATGCATCTCTCTATACCTCCTTTAGCTCTTAAAATCCCGAACTCCTTTCAATGGTCATCTTCTGCCATTTCTTATACAAAGCCTCTCCTTATTATCATAGTTGTTAGCATTGGCCATTGGGAGAGGGGAGGGCATGAGAAGACTAGGCCACTTACCTCTCCCCGGAATGTAAGCATCTTGGTAGCAGAAATTGTTTTGATTTTTTTTTCTTTGTATCCCTAGTATGTGGTGGAGTGTCTAGGACATAGTGGGTACTTACAAATGCATATGGAATTAAATTGAGTGAGTTGCCTTTCTCTACATTTTATCCATAAGCAAATGTTCCTGGCATAACCTCAGTTAGTTAAGTCTTATGCCAAGCTTTCTGTAGGTTCATTTTCTACTTCACTGCTTTTCACTCTTTTGTGAGGTGGTACTTTTTATAATCTTCCATCATTCTCCTCTTTAATACTTTGTAAACAAAATTTTATTCAAAACCAATGCTGCACTTGACTGTTGTGTTCTATATTGGTAAGAAAATGTTTTCTGATTGAGTTACTAATTGACATTTTTTTTAGCTTCTTCATGGTATTTGTTTTAAGTCAGTTAAACTTTGCTAAATTGCAAAGATCAAAGTCATTATTATTACTTTTGTTTATTTCCTATTTTCAGGGTCAACAGCTTATTAAAATAAGTCTGCTTTGAGTTGTACTTGCTCATCAATTTATGATTATCCGATTTGTCCTTTTTTTCAAAACTGGATGTTAATGTTGAACTTTGCTTTAACAAATTATTCAATTTTACACAGACATCTAATTTGAAAATGAATCCATGGTTTCCAACCCACACAAATTCTTCATCTTTGACAATACATGTAGATTGGTAAGCTACCATTTATTTATGTTTGTCTATATATCCAGAGCATTTCTAGACAAAATTAGAACATATATGGTGAAATGATACTTTGAATTGGCTGTAGACATGAAATTAAAGCAATTTCCTCAAGTCCTTTATTTACTTCTCCAAAAACAACCTGCAAACCATCTCTCTCTACTTAACTGTAGCTTTATTGTTCTGCTTTAATTTATACTAAGAGTGTCCAAATTAATATGATTTTATCAACTGAATGTCTAACTTCTAGAAAACCATTTTATTAATATTTGCATATAATCTAAAAAACTCTCTGATTCTTAACAGCTTTTATCCTCTTTATTATCATAGGGCCATCAAACAGCATAACAAAGGAATGTAGGCTTTGGCCTTTTTTGAAATATTTTCATTGCTTTTATTGGTCAGCTTGACCAAATAATTCATTACTTAACAGTCAGTGTTCTCTTTTATCTGTCCGTGCAGAGTTAGGCTGCTTCTTACAAAGCAGGCATATTCTTCCTGATTTCAGCTCCTACACGCTATCCACTGTGCCACTTAACTGCATTGACAAGTTATACAGTGATGTCAAACTCACATATCATCTTAGAAAATCATAAATTAAAGTCACTGGTATTTTATTTCTATTTTAGTAAACATTTGTCATTTGAATTTTAACCTTGTTTGACCAGTACTTGGGAATTTTGCAGATGTTAGTTTGACATCTTTGAATTAAAGAATGTTCAGAATGTAACCAAAATATCTTGAATTAATATTATTTTAGGATTTATTGAAGGAACTCTAAATGTTTTATCTAGAGAAAGGAGGACTTGGGTGTATATGATTTCTGTTATTAAGCATCTGAAGTATTGTCCTGGGAATAAGGGATCAGGCTGGTTCTTATTATGATCCAAGAAGATAAAACTACAGTGAGAACAAAAGCTAAAAGCTATAAAGATGCATTTCTGCTTAATGGCAGAAAAAACATTTCTTAATTATTAAAGCTATCTGATAGTTGAGCAAACTGTCTCAGATGGTAGTGTTTCATTCATTGGACATCTTTAAGCAAAAAAGTGGGATGCTCATCTGTTGAGCATATTGTAGAGGGGATTATTGTTCATAAAATGTCTGATCAGAATAGCCTATAATTGACCTTTCCCTTCTGATTTCCTCTGTTTATTTATATTACAAAATAACAAAATCGTAGTCCCATCCATTGGATTGTAAAATCAACTCCTATTACTTCTACTAGTATCTAAATTTTATTTCCTTTGTCTCCAGAAATTAAGATGCAGTTCTAATTTGAACAGACACTCAGGGGCTCAGTGATTTGGAAATATGTTGCATAGCATGTTTCTTTATATTCCTGGATAGAGCAAAAATAAAACCAAACCACTCTTCAGAATTAAAAAAAAAGATTGGCAGCAACATCCTTAAATCTTTATCATCTTTCAGTGTATTTATCTTTTATCATCATGAATGGGGCATTTCTCTGCATCCTTCAAGGTAGAAAATATGGACAAGAGAAACATTCAACTGATTGCTGAAGCAGAAGGGTCTATTATGTAGGTTTGATCTGGGGCTAGTACTGGATGGGACACAAGGTAATAACTGAGTTAGTCAAGAGGAGTAATGAAAGGATATTTGGGAAAGAGAAATATGGGACCTAGTTGAGGACTAACTACCCCAATGACTCATTTTATTTGATTCAAGTTAGCAAGCTCTCAATAGATGCAAACTGTCATTTTTATTTTATCTAAATGAGCTCATCTGTCTCTTCTTCAAGAAAGAAAAATATAAAAGTAACAAAGACAAACAGTGGAATTAACTATTTGAGCAGATCTAGACTCATCATAGGCCAAGTGATTAGCAGGTCAGGTTAACTAACTCAGTTTAAATGCATTTGCTGCTTGCAAATTATAACAAGGTCATAGTACCAAGTTAAAGAGTAATTACATGCATGTTGAAATAATTTGAGCATTGTCTTCATCAAGAACATCTGATCTCAAAGTGTCCCCTTGGAAGGGAATGTATTCCAGTCTGGGTCACACCTGCCAAGGCTTACAAGTCAAAATTTCTGAACCTGCCACTGGTCCAGCTCCCAGATAGTACATTTTTAACACATCATCTGCCAGAGGGGGAAAAAAGATCACATAACAGAAGCTGGCTTCAAATGAAAGCTTTTGTTCTGAGAGAATTGGGAATTATGCTGCCAGGCTGGCAGATGACATGGAGGCAGAAAGCTGAAACATTCTTTTCAACCTTAAGCTTTGAGAGACTTTCAATGCCACATCAAGGCTGAACCACTTCCATTATATTTCTGTTGGCTTGATTAAAAAAGAAAACCTTTAAGATTGTTTAGCTAATTAAGAATATTCAGTTAAATTTAACTAGTTCCTCAGCCATACAGGTTGGTCAAAATCCTTAAACCTGCCATCATTATTTTTTGGTGCACAGAATTTGGCCTGCCCACATTTAATATACTGAGGTCACTTTTAGCCATTGCTCTCGACTCCCATTTTTATTCCCGGTCTAAAAACAAACAAACAACATCGCCAAAACAACTAAAACAGATATCTTATTCCATCAGAAGTAGGCAGTAAAACTTATTGGGGAAAAATTCCACTTGCATGTGAAGAAACGTTTGTATTACAGAAAAGAAATTTGTTGGATCATGCTCTACATACAAAATCATGAATAAATGTGTTCAAATGCTGTATCAGATATTTGATAAATGTGCAACCCTGTTGTTTAACTTGTCTGTGTCTAAATTTCCTCATCTGTAAAAGGAGGGTTTCTACTCAACAGCGTCAAAGAACCCTTCCAACTCTAAATCTATTATTATTCTTTCCAACAGGTGCAGTAAGTCTAACTAAATAGTAAAACCTATTAATTTCATTCATATTTTCTTTAATAAACTTTTATTGATATTGATATATTGATATTGATTTTAAAATCATACAAATTTCCTCTATGTATCCATCCTCTTCTTCCCAGAGAGCCATTTCATATAGCAAATAAAGAAATGAAAAAAGGGCAGGGAAAACATAGGCATAATTAATAAATAAATTCCCCCAAATCTGAAAATATATACAATGTATCACATTCATGGTTCTTCCACTTCTGTAAAAAGGTGCAATGGAAATGCCTTCTCATATATCTTCTTTTGTGTCATATTTGTTTGTAATATTGCAACATTCGCTGTTGCCTTGGTTTTGGGTTGTGTAGCCATGTTTTCCTTTTACATTGTTACTGCTTATTTCACTTGGCTGAAGTTCATGTAAATATTTCTATCTTTTGCTGTATTCATCACATTTATCTTTCTTGATAAATTATTTCTAATTCATATTTTGTTTTACCAATTACATTTAAAATAATTTTTACTTTTTTAAAAATTTTGAATTTCAAATTTTCTACCTTCCTTTCTCTCTCCCTTCCTCCATGAGAAGGTAAACATTTGATATGGTCTATACATGTGCAATCATGCAAAGCATATTTCCAGATGAGTCATGAATGTTATGAAAGAAAGCACAAACCAAAAAAAAAACCATACAAACAAACCCAACAACAACCTAAGAAAAATAAAGTTTTAAAAGTAGGCTTCAATCTGCTTTTCAACTCTATCAATTCTTTCTGTGGAGGTGGACAGCATTTATCATAATAAGTCCTTCAGAATTGTCTTGGATTATAATAATGATGAGAATAGGTAAGTCATTCACAGTTGATTATCATACAATATTGCTATTAGTGCATAAAATGCTCTCCTGGTACATTTCACTTTGCATAAGTTCATATAAATCTTTCCAGGTTTTTCTGATAGCATCTAGCTCATCATTTATTGTTGGACAATAGTTTTCCATCACAATCATACACCAGAACTTGTACAGGCATTCTCCAGTCAATGGGTATGCTCTCAATTGCCAATTCTTTGCTGCTATAAAAAGAACTGTTATAAATATTTTTTGTACATGTGGGTCCTTTTCCTTTTTCCTTTTATTTCTTTGAGATACAGACCTAGTAATGGTATTGCTGGGTCAAAGGGTTTGTACAACTTGTCATATCTTTGGGCATTGTTCCAAAATGTTCTTTAGAATGGTTGAATCAGTTCATAATTCTACCAACAAGGGATTGTTCCTATTCAGTTACTTTAGTAGTGTTCAAATTCTGTCATCTCATTTGGTTTTTTTCTTGGCAGTCATGGGAGTGGTTTGCCACTTCCTTTTCCAGCTTATTTTACATATGAGAAAATTGAGGGAAACAGGGCTAATTGACTTGCCCAAGGTCACACAGCTGGTAAGTCTCTGGGGTTACATTTGAACTCAGGTCTTACTGATTCCAGGAGCAGTTCTCTTATTCACCACATCACCTAGCTGTATGATACTGCATTATTGTCTCAATTTTACCATATGCTTTCCAAGATTTGACATTCTCCTTTTTGGTCATATTAGCTAATCTGATAAATACCAGGTAATTTATCAGAGTTGTTTTAATTTTCATTTCCCTAATCAATCATGATTTAGAGAATTTTTTCATGTGACTATAGATAGCTTTGATTACTTTGTCTGAAAACTTCCTGTTCATATCCTTTTATCACCTCCTGATTGGGGAATGACTCATATTCCTATAAATTTGACTCATTTCTCTATATATTTGAAAAATGAGGGATTTATCAGAGAAATTTGAAATAAAATGGTTTTTTTATGATTACCAACTTATTTCCATTCATTCTGTTTTTTCCCTGTTTATGCTACTCTCTCTTTCCTTCAAAAGTGTTTTACTTTTGACTACTGTCTCCATCAATTCTCTCTGCCCCAACCCCTTCTATTAGTCCTTCCCTTTCTTTTATCCCCTTCCCCTCCTAGTTACTTATAGGTAAAATAGATTTCTATACCTTACTGAGTGTGTATGTTATTACCTTCTGGAGCCAATTCTCATGGAAGTAAGGTTCAAACATTGTCTGCCACCTCCCCTCCCCCCCCTTCCCTTTCACTGTAAAAGCTCTTTCATGCCTCTTTTGTACAGAATCATTTTCTCCATTCTACCTCTCCCTTCCCCCTGCTCCCAGTGCATTTCTCTTTCTCACCCCTTAATTTTGTGTGTGTGTCTGTGTGTGTGTATCACATTCATTTCTCAACTGTACCTTTTGTCTAGATGTAGTCCTTCTTACTGATCTAATGTTCTTTGTAGTTACAAATATCATTTACCCATGTAGGAATGTAAACAATTTAACGTTATTGGATCCCTTATGGAATCTCTTTCCTGTTTGCTTTTTTATTCTTGAGTTTTGTATTTTAAAGTCAAAATTTTTATTCAGCTCTGGTCTTTTCATCAGGAATGCTTCAAAGTCTTCTATTTCATTGAATGTCCTATTTTCTCCCTAAGGAATCATACTTGTTTTTGCTGGGTAGGTGATTCTTGGTTGTAATCTTAGATTTTATTTTTTTTTCTCTTCTGGAATATCATATTCAAAGCCCTCCAATCCCTTAATGTAGAAGCTGATGAATATTGTGTCTTCCTGACTGTGAGTCCATGATATTTGAATTGTTTCTTTCTGGATGACAGTAATATTTTTTTTTTCCCTTGATGTGGGAGCTCAGGAGTTTGTCTATAATATTTCTGGAAGTTTCCATTTTGGTATCTCTTTCAAAAGGTGATATGTGGATTCTTTCAATTTCTATTTTACCTCTAGTTCTAGAATAACAGGTAGTTTTCCCTCATAGTTTGTGGAAGTATGATGTTCAGATCCACCCCTCCCTCCCCATTTTTTTATCTCAGGTAGTCTAATAATTTTTAAGTTATCTCACCTGGATCTATTTTCTAGGTCAGTTGTTTTTCCAATGAGATATTTCACATTTTCTTCTATTTTCTTCATTCTTTTAATTTTGTTTAATTGCTTCTTGATGTCTCAGAGAGTCATTGGCTTCCACTTGGTCAAGTATAACTTTTAAGGAATCATTTTCTTCAGTGAATTTTTGTAACTTTTTCCATTTGACCAATTCTACTATTTAAGGTGTTCATTTCTTCAGTGAGTTTTGTATGCATTTTTTTTTCATGTGGTCAATAAGGAGTTTTTCTCTTCAGTGCATTGTTGTACCTTTTTTATCATTTGGCCTATTTTGTTTTTTAAGATATTATTTTCTTCATTATTTTTTTGTGCCAAGCTATTATCTCTTTTTTTATGATTTGCTTTCATCACTTATTTCATTTTCTCAATTTTTCCTCTACCTTTCTTATTTTACTTGTAAAATCTTTTTTGAGTTCTTCCACAAATTCTTTTTTAGACCTGAGGCCATTTCATGTTTTTCTGTGAGGCTTTGAGACTATTTCACATTTTTTTCCTTGCTGCTTCAGATGTAGCAGTTTTCATTGTGTTGTATTCTTATGAGCTTGTGTTTTATTCTTCTTTGTCACCACAGTTACTCTCTATGGTCAGGTTCTTTTGTTTTGGCCCCTCATTTTCCCAGACTGTTTCTTGACTTTTGATTTTGTATTTAAAGTTGGGCATTAGGGCTGGGGAGAGAATGGAAGGAAGAAGCACTGTTCCAATTTTCTGGGTTGTCTTTGTGTGTGTGCTGCTGTTTTAAGAGCTAATTCTGGGGGTCTTTAAGTTTTCAGTTCTTCCAAGAGGGTATGATCTAAGTAGAGGTGTGGTCACTGTTCCCCTGGACTGTGTGGTACTCTGTGAATAATGATAAGCACTCTTTGCTGCCCTAGAATTAAAACCATGGTCCTGTTCCCCTGCGGCTGCATGCTCATTTGCTTGTGCTTTTCCTTGCCTTGGAACTGTCACCTGGAACCATATATCGGCAATAAAATAGATTCCAGGTCCCATTGCCAACAAAAGGTCTCCTATAAGCTCCTTCAGTTCAATTATCCACTCCTCTTGCCATCTGTGGGCTTAGAGTTAGAGAAACTACCTGGCCCATTCAGTCACCCTCAAGGTCTGCTCATGGTTACTTGGGCTGGACTGAGCTCCACTTCCACTCTATTGCTATAGATCTTTCCTGCCAAACTTGTAGGCTTTCATGGGCTAGAAAACTGATTCACTTTGTGCTTTTAAAGGTTCTGCCACTGCAGAATTAGTTTTGAGGTGTTATTTTAAAGTTATTTGGAACAGAATTTGGGAAAGCTCAGGCAAATTCCTCCCTTTTCTTTGCCATCTTGACTCCACCCCTCCACATTGACAATTCCTTACACTATAGTAATATTTCATTAAATTCATGTGCCATTTTTTTCAGCCATTCCACACAATTGATGGGTATTTATTTTGTTTCTAATTATTTGCTATCACAAAATTTTGCCATGAATATTTTATTTAACTGAATATATTACTTTCAGAACAGTTAACAGGAAAAATATATATAAGATATATTCAATTGAGTAAATTTATTTTTGGTATATTTTTGACTATTTTATAGTATTTGACTTAATGTAACTATTTAAGTCTTTTTAAGCATTCCCTTGCATTCATTTGTCTGACTTTTGAAAGAAGACAGCTAGGATATAAGATAGAGTGGGTTAGCTTAGAGTTGGTTCCAATCCTCCTCCAAAAATTGTTTAATTAGGTGACCCTTAGGAAAGTCACTTAAGTATTATCTTCCTTCCAGGTTCCTAATCTGGAAAATGGGAAGAAATATAGCCCTTTCCTCAATGAATAGTTATCATTACCAAGTGAGATAAAATAGATGTATCCATCAAAAGTAATACTCAGTAATTGTCAGCTTTATTATTTGGGAAAAACTTGGTAAAATAAGGCAATTATTAACCTAGCCTCCTCTCTCTTTTAACTATAAAAATTCCAACATAATACAGCCTGGATTATTGAAATTTGTGTGCTATAACAATTCTTATAGACCATGTAGAGCTAGGCAGTTCTTTACATATTCTAATTTAGCTTCATTCCTAGAATTCCAATGAATTTGGAGCATATTTTCATGAATAAGGTTCCTTTATAGTGGAAAAAGAGCCTAACGTGAATTCAAGAGACATTCATATGAATTCCTATTCCCACAGTGTAGTAACTAACATCAGACAAATCTCATCACCTCCCTAGGATTTCATTTCCTCTTCTCTATAATGGGAAGCACATTAGCTTTGTTACCTCACAGGATAGTTTGTGAGGTAAGGATTTTTTAGACCTTAAAATTTTATATTAATTTTATTTTTTATTTTATGTGTTTTAAAGATGGATGTTCTAGCCATATCAAGCAGAATTTATTAAGTTCTGCTATTTCCAGTTCCTGGAGATACAAAGAGGAGTTAAATGACCCATGCTCCAGAGGAGTTTATTTTCTAAAAGTGAATATTAGATATATATGATCATAATAAGTAGCATTTATATGGTGTTTTAAAGTTTACAAAACACTTAATATGCAATTAATTGTGTTATATCTCAAAAAAAAAAAACCATACATGGTAGGTGCTATTATTAACCATGTTTTAGGAATGAGGATACAAAGGTAGATATAGGTGAAGTGACTTGCCCAGTGTCACACAATTGTATGAAGCTAGATTTGAATGAATATCTTTCTGACTTGAAGTTCTACCCACTGCAAAACTTAGGTTTTTTATGTATGATTTTATATATGCATGTATAAAATTGTGCATATATACATCTATGTGTGTGTGTATATGCATTTTCAAAAATATATATATATGCATTTTCAAGCACATATATATACATATCTATATATGCACAGCTATATATATATATTTATGTATACATGGAAAAAATAATAAAGGAGATTGCATTAGTAGGAAAGTGTTTTTTTTCTCCCCGTTTTTCCCCTACCCACCACCCCAATATAGTGGTCCCACAGGATATCCCCTCCTCCAATCTGTTCTCTCCCATATCTTCTCCCATACCTCCTTCTACTTTTCCAGTAGGGCTTGGTGGATCTCTATGCCCCAGTGCCTGCATATCTTATTTACCAATTACATATAAAATAGAATTAATAAGAGTATACACACACACATATAAACATTTGATTTTAAAACTTTGAATTCCAGATTCATTCCCTTCCTCCCTTGTCCCCCACCCTTACTGGTAAGATAAGCAGTTCAGTATAGGTTCTACATGTCTAGCTAATGCAAAACATTAACATACTAGATATACTGTAAAAGACTCTGACTATATTTCCCTCCCTCCAATCCCACCTCCCACTTGTTCTATTCTCTACTTTGATCCCGTGCTTTTTCTTCTTTTTTTTTTTCCAAATGTTTCATTAACTTCTGGTTTACTTCATTCATTTCCACCAGATTTGGGATTACAAAATTTCTCCCCTTTTTTCCCCTACACACCTCCCCAAAATAGCTGTCCCCTCCTCTTATTTCCCTATTACATGTAAAATAGTATTAATAAGAGTGTATATATATATATATACATACATATATATATATATATATATAAACATTTGGTTTTAAAACTTTGAATTCCAGATTAATTCCCTTCCTCCCTTGTCACCCACCCTTACTGAGAAGATAAGCAATTCAATATAGGTTGTACATGTGTGGCTAATGCAAAATATTACCATAGTAAATATATTGTAGAAGACTGATTAGATTTCCCTCCCTCCTTTCCCATCTCCCACTTAATCTATTCTCTTTGGTCCTGTCCCTTTTCAAAAGTGTGTGCTTCCAACTTCCCTCCCTTACATCATTCCCCCTCTCATCCCCTTCCCCCTACTCTCCTGTAGGGTGAGATACCATATTTAGTGTGTATGCCATTCCCTCCCTGAGACAAATTCAAAGAGTATAAGGTTGACCCATTCCCTTATGCCTTCCTGTTCTTCCCCTCCATTGTACCCATTTTCCCTTGCCTCTTCTATATGAGATAGTTTGCCCCATTCTGTTTCTCCCTGTCTCCTCTGATTATATTCCTCTCTCACCTGTGAATTTCACCTTTTAAGTATCATCCCTTCCTATTATATTGGTCCTGTGCCCTCTATCTATGTATACCTGTAAACATACACACACACACATTCACATTCTTGTATACCCTTTGATAAAGACTATATATATATAGTTGAAATATATATATATATATACCTTTCAACTATTTTCATACTGAGAAAAGTTTCATCAGTTACAATTATTGTTTTTCCATGTAGGAATGTAAATAGTTCAACTTTGATAAGTTCCTTATGATTTCTTTTCCCTGTTTACCTTCTCATGCTTCTCTTGCTTCTTGTATCTGAATGTCAAATTTTCTACTCAATTCTGGTTTTTTCTTCAAGAATACTTGAAAGTCCTCTATTCCACTGAATGACCATATTTTCTCCTGAAACATGATACTTAGTTTTACTGGGTACACGATTCTTAGTTTTAATCCTAGCTCCTTTGACCTCTGGAATATCATATTCCAAGCCCTTCAATCCCTCAGTATAGAAGCTTCCAGATCCTGTGTTATCATGATTGTGTTTTAACAATATTCAAATTGTTTCTTCCTGGCTGCTTGTAATATTCTCTCCTTGATCTGAGAACTCTGGAACCTGGCTATAATATTCCTAGGAGTTTTCTTTTTGGGATCTTTTTCAGGAGTTGATCGGTGGATTCTTCTTTTTTTTTTTTAAAGCAATTAGGGTTAAGTAACTTGCTCAAGGTTACACAGCAAGTTATTTTGTGTGGGTGCCAAGTATCTGAAGCCAGAACCAATCCTGGGTCTCCTGACAGCGGGGCCAGCGCTCTTATTCACTGTGCCACCTGGCCGCCCCTGGTAGATTCTTCAACCTCTATTTTGCCTTCTGGTTCTAAAACACCAGGGCAGTTTT
>NW_027186492.1:17650265-17650621 GCF_028583685.1 Petaurus breviceps papuanus
ATCTCTCCTGGATCTATTTTCCAGGTCAGTGGTTTTTCCAATGAGGTATTTCACATTGTCTTCTATTCTTTCATTTGTTTGAATGTGTTTAACAGCAATTTGATTTCTCATAAGGTCACTAGCTTCCCTTTGCTCCATTCTAAATCTGAAGGAATGATTCTCTTCAGTGAGCTTTAGGATTCTTTTTCCATCTGGCAAATTTGGCTTTTTAAGGCATTCCTCTCCTCATTGCCTTTTTGAGACTCTTTTGCCATTTTAGTTAATCTGTTTTTAAAGGTGTTATTTTCCTCAGTCAGGCTGATGAATCTCATTTCATAATTTTCTTGCATTGTTCTCATTTCTCTTCCCAATTTTTC
>NW_027186492.1:17655621-17662372 GCF_028583685.1 Petaurus breviceps papuanus
CCATGTAACCTTGAGCAAGTTACTTAACCCCAATTGCTTAAAAAAAATGTAATGACACAATCCTCCTCATCTTAAAATAATTACAATTTGAGTTAGAGTATGTGTTTGAAAGAAAAAATTTACTGTATTCTTTTACCTTAATCAACTAACTTATTTATGTTTCAGTTTGTACACTATAAGTCCAAATGGTTGTCATTTTTCTTTCCACAAAATTTAATGATGCCATGATGAAAAATAGCTTTTAATTTTAAATTTTTTTTTGGCCTGGGCCGGGGGGGGGGGGGAGGCAGGACAATTGGTGTTAAGTGACTTGCCCAAGGTCACAAGGCTAGTAAGAGTTAAGTGTCTGAAGCCAGATTTGAACTCAGGTCCTCCTGACTCCAGGGCCGATGTTTTATTCATTGTGCCACCTGGCTGCCCCTAAAAATGTTTTTTATTCAATTTAAAACATTACCTTCAGTTTTATCTCTACCCTGGCCTTTTGCTTAGCCTTTTCTCATTCTAAGATATATTCCTAAAATTGGCCCATAATTAAATTACAATGAAATTTAAATTAAAAAAATAACAATAGAGAATATTTTAATCTCTTAACAATTTAAAAATCTTCTAAGGTACCTAATACAAAATTAGTATTGTATGATAGTTTAACATGTCTGTGTTTGTGTGTGTATGTGTTGGGGGAGAATGGTTGTGTTCAGGAGTGAGGGGTGGAGAAGACTAATTCAAAATAATCTGCAGTTCATTAACACTAATGTTGATTTGGGGAATGAATGAAATTAGCAGGATTATAATTATAAGCAACAAGTGTTACATAAGCATCCAATTGCTTTTCAAG
The DNA here is from genome assembly GCF_028583685.1 of Petaurus breviceps papuanus. Taxonomy (NCBI): domain Eukaryota; kingdom Metazoa; phylum Chordata; class Mammalia; order Diprotodontia; family Petauridae; genus Petaurus; species Petaurus breviceps. Next base: position 17,656,457 of record NW_027186492.1, read on the forward strand.
GATACTTAGTTGATTATGTGGAGTTATTGAATGACCATATAACATGAGTCTGGCTTCAACTCAGGTTTGAAATTATAGATAAAACATAGCGCTGTCTCTAGAAAAAGTGACCGGAGCAAATTGCTTGAGCACCAGAAGAACTGTTGAATTTCAATCAGAAGTGAATTAATGTACAACCCACTCCCCTCTGTTTTTTCATGGTATTTTATAAAACCTCGTCTTCCAAAACCAGAGTTGTTTAACATGTTCAGCTCAGTGGGTCCTGAGACTATAAGTAGGCTGCTTTCTGCATACCAAGCACAGTGGAGGAAACAGAAAGGCTCAGACCAGGGCATCAAGTTCCCAGCTTTCCAAAGATTTGGATTCAGGGTTGTTGGAGGTGAGAGATTAAGGGGCTGCTGAGTCACTTTCTTTCAAGCTGGAAAGTAGAAAGAGGCTGCCAGGGGGACTTAATCCTGATCCTAACTCCTATGGGGGCTTGTTAGGTTACATAGCAGACAGGCTGCAACTGAACTGAATAACAAACAAGCCAGGCAGACAGAAAATTGTGATGCCTGTGGCTGCTCTAGCTAGTCTCTTCTAGCAGGGTCACTTTATAGGACACAATAAAGAACATGAAAAAGATTTAGGAGAGGCATGCTGCTTAGAAATTGAAAGGACCTTTCAGAATTTCTAAACCAATAAACTCAAACTCTTCAAAGCTCCCCCTTTTTATGAGTAGTATTCTTCATTTTGTTGATATCCCCTGTTTGCTACAAATTTCATGAATGTGAACCCCAAAGATCATCCAGAGAGCATTAAGTAAAGGACTTGAAAGGGAAACATTTCCACCACACTCTACTGCTCTGCTTAAACTGTGATTTTCACTATTCTCCTAATTTTCATCATTTGTCAGTCTAAGGGCCTGCATCAATGATTCAGCCATTTACAAGTTGACAGAAGTGACATACAAATACATAAATAAATTAAAGTTACTGTAGCTAGATGGGTATAGATTAATGAGCACTGTGTCTCTCTTAAATAGGCCCTTGACAAGACTTTCAGCCAAGAGCAAACATGAAATATCCCTTTTGTAACAAATAAAGGAGAATAAATTAATTGATGGGAGTGAGGGAAGCCATTATAGATATGTATCCATAGATGTATTCTCTCCCTAGCTGACTTCTTCCTGACTATAAAACAAGGTAATAAAATTCTAAAGGAACCTTTCACTAGAGCTCTCTTTTCACAAATGTCATTGCCATACCCATAGTTAATCTTTTATTGACACAAGATTTTGCATGCAGATACATTCTCAAACTTATGAGAGGCAGGATAGGATTTCTCATTAGTACAAACTTACAGTTACAAAAGAGATATATCTACTTTTCAAAGCTTTGCTTTTAAATAAGAAAGCAAGCAACCACAAGAAGAAACACAAGAATGTTCATTCTGCTTTATTCAATGGTGAATAAAAACTGACTTTCAGCTCTGGGCATTAATTCTTCCTCTGATTTTTTTTCCAAAATGTATTATAATTACACTGAAGATTAAGTCATCTGTAATGCTGTCATATACATACTCTGAGAATCATTTCCTCTTTCTTTGTTTTTTTTTTCTTGTCTTTGTTTTTATGAAGTGTCCTAGCCTATCCAAATTCTCTGTGTTGCTACTACCATGACCTCTTGCAGCCCCTGGAATGATATTTTGACCAAATCATGGTACCATTCTTGAGATAAGATAAGATAACTCAAGAAATCATTCTTCAGAATTTCTGTGCCATATTTATTTATAATTTAGAAAAAGCAAAATGGGCTGTTTCTGTAAACAATGAATTCTTCATTCCCAAAGTCCTTCAATTGCGAGTTGTAAGGCAATTTGAAAGTTGTTTTAGGTTTATAGGTCGAATTAGATGATATCCGAGGACATTTACCACTTTAGGAGTCTGACATTCTCTTCTAAAGTGGTAAATTCCCTCAGATATCATCTAATTCTATCATTTATTTCTTCTCTGCTTCATTTTCTCTTCTTAGTATTTACTTAGTAAAAACCTCCATCTGAGATTTCTAATCAAAAAGATTTCTCCTGATTGAACTCTAGGATCTGATTTTGTCTACCATTGTAATCATCAGACAAATAAATATAATTAATGAAAGAATATGAGCCTCATGGCACAGTAGACAGAGAAATGGCCTTGGTATCAAGAACACCTGGGCTCAAATCCTGCCTCTGATACATACGTAGTATGTAATCTTGGGAAAGTGATTCAACAATTATTTATTGCAGGCTCTGGCTCAGCTCTGGGCATAGAAAAGCAAAAATATAATTCTTGACCTCAAGGAAGTTACATTTTAATGAAAAAAACAAGATGCAGATCACAATACACATAACCTATATAATATGTATTTCCTACACATGCATATGCACAGTATAAATGGGAGGTGATGTCAGAGAGGAGGGGTAAGGAAAGGAAAAGTATGTTACCAAAGGTGGGTGACGAGTAGAATCATTAAGGAAGCCAGAGATGCTGATTTGGAGGTGGGGAGAGAGATCATTTCAAGAAGAAGGAATAGACAGATCAAAGGTAAAAAGTTTGAACACCAAGTGTCCAGTGTGAAGAACAGCTAGTAGGCTGATGTAGCTAGATTCTATAGTACACAAAGAGGAAGAAGGTGTGAAACAATTAAAAGGAAAGGACCAGTTTATGGGGGGAAAATTAAAAAAAAAACTGTTATACTAAACAAAAGATTTGCCTCTGAGTGCCTTAGGCAATTTTCTAAGACTATAAATTGTGAAGTCCATAGTATTCAGACTGCATAGAGGAAACCCCTCTTTGAGATGTCCCTAGAACAGTGAAATCACAGGTCCTTAAGAACAAAATAAAACAAAACCAGACAAAAAATATCTTTAGCTTCTATAACTTCTTGGCCTATATTTAAATCAGTAGCCAGTGTTCAATCAAGCCTCTAAAGATAAGCATTCAGACAATGCCTCTTCATTTAAAAGGGACCTTTTATTAGCAGTAAAGTTTGGTTAGTTACACAGGTGTAAATAAGGCAAAACAAATAAACAAACAAGAAGGACAACAACAAATAAACAATCCAAAACAAGCAAACAAAAACTAGTGCCTAGGACCAACAGTAGCAAACACATCTCAATCCTTTAAAATTCAGTTTCTCTGACTTTGGACTATAATTCTTTCAAAGACACTTATGGAATTCCTATAATTCAACTCGCCTTAGAATAAGTAAATCATCCAGATGTTCTGTTAACATTAGAGAACAATTATGTTGTTAAATGCTTTAATTATATACACACACAAATAATCTTAATGCCACATTTCCAGATTGCTTTTTCAAGGATAATGACTCTTCTATTTAAATGTTTATTATCGAATTCAATTCAAACATTTATTGAGCACCTACAAAATACAAAACTTAGAGACTAAGGGAGTCAAAAGAATAAAACACTCTTTTAAAAATTCTTTTTACTTCAACATACCTCAATCAAGCTCCTATTGTATGCAAAACACTGTGCTTAATTCTGGAAAAGAGCAAAACAGAAATAAGTAAAAACTGCCACCATAAGTAACATCATTTTTTTTTATCAATTTATCAGTTAATAGCCCATACTATTCATTTTACTATTTGGCTAAAACAAAAATGGAAAGATAAATATATGAAAGAGAAATAAAGAAAAGAGCTATAACCATTTTCACAGAGGGGAAAAAATATCATTTCTGAATGGAGAAATTAGAGAAGACATTGTGGAAAAGCTGATATTTGAAGTAGACTTTGTAGGAAGGGTAGCATTTCAACAAATGGAGATCTAGGGAGAGGGGGAAAAAAGTGTTCCAAGCATGGAGTCTATGTGAGCAAAGGTCTAGCATGTGAGAAAATGTAGAAATATTTGTTTGTGTACTGAATAACATACTTGAGGTTGGAGTAGTGGGAAATAAATTTCCAAAGTCTGCAAATCAAAAGATTGTGAAGGTCTTGAATTCTAGTATAAAACTTTGTTTTTTTTGTTTGAAAGTGATTATGTCATATCATCTGCTAAAGGCAATTGAAAAAGAGGCAACTAGGTTTATACATACTGATGTCCTGGCAAGGTAAATATTGTCTATTCTAGATTCATGAACTCAGACACAGTTAAGATATCATAGTCAGAAACATTCTGCCAATGGAATGCAATGGATTGAAAGGCTCTGTGTTTAGCTCTAGCAGAGTCTAATATTTATCAATGTGCTTTGACATACGAGAGAAAATTGGTAACAAACTATGAGCAACATGAAAAGATGAAAATTCACATCTTTGTATTAAAAAATAAAAATTAAGAAATAAAAGTTCTGAAGGCATTGAATTCATTGTTTTCATTAAAGTATGCTTTATTTCTCATTAAAAAAGCAGGTAGTTAGGGCAGAGCCACGTGGTGGAGTAAAAGCAGGGACTTGTTTGAGCTCACCCCCAAACTCCTCCAAATGTCCATAAAAAATTACTCTAGACAAATTCTAGAGTTGCAGAACTCACAAAATGACAGAATGAAACACATCTCCAGCCTAAGACAACCTAGAAGGACAACAGGAAGGGTATATCACACCAGGGTGGGAGTAGAGCACTAACTGCAGACATTGCCTGAGCAGACCTCATGGGACTAAATCACTAGCAACTGTGGTGATTTCCAGATGACTCAACCCACAAATGCCTGGGACAGGGTGGAAGGTTAGTGGGGGAACTACATGGGACCTGGGTGAAAGAGGAGATAAGGCTGGCCCTAGCCCCAGGGTGGCAGAGGTGGTGGCAGTGGCAGCAGCAGCAGCAGTAGCAGAGGCTGCTACCAGAGCTCTGGGTAAACAGATGGTGGAGGATTGAGCAGCTGGTGCAAAAATCCTGAAGACTGGGACAGTACACCCACTCCTAACCCTACATCTACACCCACTGAAAGCAGAGTCCTACCTTCAGAAAAGAGTTAGAAAATCAAGTATTTGGCTGGGAAGATGAGCAAACAGCATAAAATAAAGAAGACAGACTATAGAATCTTACTTTGGTGACAAAGAAGAGCAAAACATACAACTAGAAGGAGACTCAACAAATTCAAAGCTCCTAAAGCTAAAGTCTCCAAGAAAAATATGAATTGTTCACAGGTCATGGAAGAGCTCAAAAAGGATTTTGAAAATCAAGTAAGAGAAGCAGAGGAAAAATTGAGAAGAGAAATGAGAGTGATGCAAGAAAATAATGAAAAACAAGTCAACAGCTTGTTAAGGGAGACCTCTAAAAAATACTCAAGAAAATAATACGTTAAAAAATAAACTAACTGAAACAGCAAAAGAATTCCAAAAAACCAATGAGAAGAAGAATGCCATAAAAAGCAAAAGTGACCAAATGAAAAAGGAGGTCCAAAAGCTCACTGAAGGAAATAATTCCTTCAAAGTTAGAATGGAACAAATGGAGTCTAATGATGTTATGAAAAATTAAGAAATTACAAAAAGGAACCAAAATGATGAAAAAATAGAAGACAATGTGCAATATTTCATTGGAAAAACCACTGACTTGGAAAACAGGTCTCAAAGAAGTAATTTAAAAATTATTGGACTACCTGAAAGCCATGATAAAAAAAGAACCTAGACATTATCTTTTAAGAAATTATCAAGGAAAACTGCCCTGATATTCTAGAACAAGAGGGTAAAATAAAAATTGAAAGAATCCACTGATCGCCTCTTGAAAGACATCCCAAAAGGAAAACTCGTAGGAATATTGTAGTCAAATTCCAGAGTTCACAGGTCAAGGAGAAAATATTACAAGCAGTCAGGAAGAAACAATTTGAGTGTTGGGATAATATAATCAGGATAACATAAGACCAAGCAGCTTCTACATAAAGGGATGGAAGGGCTTGGAAATATGATATTCCACAGGTCAGAGGAACTTGGATTAAAACCAA